>NW_019154096.1:2862261-2865234 GCF_002288905.1 Enhydra lutris kenyoni
TGCCTGTGTTCTCCTCAAGGATTTTGATGGATTCCTTTCTCACATGGCGGTCCTTCATCCATTTTGAGTCTATTTTCGTGTGTGGTGTAAGGAAATGGTCTTTTTTCATTTTTCTGCATGTGGCTGTCCAATTTTCCCAACACCATTTGTTGAAGAGGCTGTCTTTTTTCCATTGGACATTCTTTCCTGCTTTGTCGAAGATTAGTTGACCATAGAGTTGAGGGTCTATTTCTGGGCTCTCCATTCTGTTCCATGGATCTATGTGTCTGTTTTTGTGCCAGTACCATACTGTCTCGAAGATGACAGCTTTGTAATAGAGCTTGAAGTCCAGAATTGTGATGCCACCAACCTTGGCTTTCTTTTTCAATATTCCTTTGGCTATTCGAGGTCTTTTCTGGTTCCATATAAATTTTAGGGTTATTTTTTCCATTTCTTTGAAAAAAATGGATGGGATTTTGATAGGGATTGCATTACATGTGTAGATTGCTTTGGGTAGCATAGAGGTTTTCACAGTATTTGTTCTTCTAATCCAGGAGCATGGAACATTTTTCTATTTCTTTGTGTCTTCCTCAATTTCTTTCATGAGTACTTTATAGTTTTCTGAGTATAGATTCTTTGCCTCTTTGGTTAGGTTTATTCCTAGGTATCCTATGGTTTTGGGTGCAATTATAAATGGGATCGACTCCTTAATTTCTCTTTATTCTGTCTTGTTGTTGGTGTAAAGAAATGCAACTGATTTCTGTGCATTGATTTTATATCCTGACACTTTACTGAATTCCTATACAACTTCTAGCAGTTTTGGAGTGGAGTCTTTTGGATTTTCCACATTTAGTATCATATCATCTGCAAAGAGTGATAGTTTGACTTCTTCTTTCCCGATTTGGAGGCCTTTAATTTCTTTTTGTTGTCTGATTGCTGAGGCTAGGACTTCTAGTACTATGTTGAATAGCAGTGGTGATAATGGAGCCCTGCCATGTTCCTGACCTTAACAGAAAAGCTTTCAGTTTTTCTCCATTGAGAATGATATTTGTGGTGGGTTTTTCATAGATGGCTTTGATGATATTGAGGTATGTGCCCTCTATCCCTACACTTTGAAGAGTTTTGATCAGGAAGGGATGCTGTACTTTGTCAAATGCTTTTTCAGCATCTATGGAGAGTATCATATGGTTCTTGTTCTTTCTTTTATTAATGTGTTGTATCACATTGATAGATTAGCGTATGTTGAACCAACCTTGCAGCCCTGGCGTAAATCCCACTTGGTCGTGGTGAATAATCCTTTTAATGTACTGTTGGATCTTATTGGCTAGTATTTTGGTGAGAATTTTCACATCTGTGTTCATCAAGGATATTGGTCTGTAATTCTCTTTTTTGATGGGATCCTTGTCTGGTTTTGGGATCAAGGTGATGCTGGCCTCATAAAATGAGTTTGGAAGTTCTCCTTCCATTTCTGTTTTTTGGAACAGTTTCAGGAGAATAGGAATTAATTCTTTAAATGTTTGGTAGAATTTCCCCAGGAAGCCGTCTGGCCCTGGGCTTTTGTTTGTTTGGAGATTTTTGATGACTGTTTCAATCTCCTTACTGGTTATGGATCTGTTCAGTTTTCTATTTCTTCCTGGTTCAGTTGTGGTAGTTTATATGTTTCTCAGAATGCATCCATTTCTTCCAGATTGTCAGATTTGCTGGTGTATAGTTGCTCATAGTATGTTCTTATAATTGTTTGTATTTCTTTGGTGTTGGTTGTGATCTCTCCTCTTTCATTCATGATTTTATTAATCTAGGTCCTTTCTCTTTTCTTTTTGATAAGTCTGGCCAGGGTTTTATCAATCTTATTAATTCTTTCAAAGAACCAGCTCCTAGTTTCCTTGATTTGTTCGGTTTTTGTTTGTTTGTTTGTTTGTTTTGGTTTCTATTTCATTGATTTCTGCTCTGATCTTTATTATTTCTCTTCTCCTGCTGGGTTTATGCTTTTTTTGTTCTTTCTCCAGTTCCTTTAGGTGTAGGGTTAGGTTGTGTATTTGAGACCTTTCTCGGTTCTTGAGAAAGGTTTGTATCACTATATACTTTCATCTCAGGACTGCCTGTGCTGTGTCCCACTTATTTTGAACAGTTTGTTTTCATTTTCATTTGTCTCCATGAATTTTTTCAATTCTTCTTTAATTTCCTGGTTGGCCCATTCATTCTTTAGTAGGATGCTCTTTAGCCTCCATTTATTTGAGTTCTTTCCAACTTTCCTCTTGTGATTGAGTTCTAGGTTCAGAACATTGTGGTCTGAAAATAGGCAGGGAATGATCCCTCATCTTTTGATACCGGTTGAGACCTGATGTGTGACCCAGCATGTGACCTATTCTGGAGAATGTTCCATGTGCACTAAAGAAGAATGTGTATTCTGTTGCTTTGGGATGGAATGTTCTGAATATTATCTGTGATGTCCATCTTGTCCAGTGTGTCATTTAATGCCTTTATTTCCTTGTTGATCTTTTGCTTGGATGATCTGTCCATTTCAGTGAGGCAGGTGTTAAATAAGTCCCCTACTATGATTGTATTATGGTTGATGTGTTTCTTTGATTTTGTTATTAATTGGTTTATATAGTTGGCTGCTCCCATGTTAGGGGCATAGATATTTAAAATTGTAGATCTTCTTGTTGGACAGATCCTTTAAGTATGATATAGTGTCCTTCCTCATCTCTTATTATAGTCTTTGGCTTAAAATCTAATTGATCTGATATAAGGATTGCCACTCCTGCTTTCTTTGGATGTCCATTAACATGGTAAATTGTTTTTCACTCCCTCACTTTAAATCTGGAGGTGATTTGAGTCTAAAATGAGTTTCTTGTAGGCAAGATATTGATGGGTTTTGTTTTTTTATCCATTCTGATACCCTTTGTCTTTTGATTGGGGCATTTAGCCCATTTACATTCAGGGTAACTATTGAGAGATATGAATTTAGTGCCATTGTATTGCCTGTAAGGTGAC
>NW_019154096.1:2865334-2877498 GCF_002288905.1 Enhydra lutris kenyoni
CTGCTTTCTTCTGATGTCCATTAGCATGGTAAATTCTTTTCCACCCCCTCACTTTAAATCTGGAGGTGTCTTCGGGTTTAAGATGAGTTTCTTGTAGGCAACATATAGATGGGTTTTGTTTTTTTATCCATTCTGATACCCTGTGTCTTTTGATTGGGGCATTTAGCCCATTTACATTCAGGGTAACTATTGAGAGATATGAATTTAGTGCCATTGTATTGCCTGTAAGGTGACTGTTATTGTATATTGTCTCTGTTCCTTTCTGATCTACTACTTTTAGGGTCTCTCTTTGCTTAGAGGACCCCTTTCAATATTTCCTGTAGAGCTGGTTTGGTGTTTGCAAATTCTTTCAGTTTTTGTTTGTCCTGGAAGCTTTTAATCTCTCCTTCTATTTTCAGTGATAGCCTAGCTGGATATAGTATTCTTGGCTGCATGTTTTTCTCGTTTAGTGCTCTGAATATATCATGCTAGTTCTTTCTGGCCTGCCAGGTCTCTGTGGGTAAGTCCGCTGCCAGTCTAATATTTTTACCATTGTATGTTACAGACTTCTTCTCCTGGGATGATTTCAGGATTTTCTCTTTGTCACTAATACTTGTAAATTTTACTATTAGGTGAGGGGGTGTGGACCTATTCTTATTGATTTTGAAGGAGGTTTTCTGCACCTCCCGGATTTTGATGCTTGTTCCCTTTGCCATATTGGGGAAATTTTCTACAATAATTCTCTCCAATATGCCTTCTGCTCCCTTCTCTCTTTCTTCTTCTTCTGGAATCCCAATTATTCTAATGTTGTTTCATCTTATGGTGTCACTTATCTCTTGAATTCTCTCCTCTTGGTTCAGTATTTGTTTGTCTCTCTTTTGCTCAGCTTCTTTATTCTCTGTCATTTGGTCTTCTATATCACTAATTCTTTCTTCTGCCTCATTTATCCTAGCAGTAAGAGCCTCCGTTTTTGATTGCACCTCATTAACAGCTTTTTTGATTTCAACTTGGTTAGATTTTAGTTCTTTTATTTCTCCAGAAAAGGCTTTTATCTCTCTGGGGAGGTTTTCTCTAATATCTTCCATGCCTTTTTCGAGCATGGCTAGAACCTTGAGAATCATCATTCTGAACTCTAGATCTGACATATTACCAATGTCGGTACTGATTAGGTCCCTAGCCTTCGGTACTGCCTCCTGGTCTTTTTTTTGTGGTGAGTTTTTCCGCCTTTTCATTTTGTCTAGATAAGAATATATGAAGGAGCAAATAAAATAGTAAAATGGTGACAAAGACCCCAGGAAAATGTGCTTTAACCAAATCAGAAGAGATCCCAAATCGTGGGAGGGAGAAAGGGGATAAAAAGAAGATCAGAAAAAAAAAATTAAAAAAAGGAAACAAAGAAAAAAATATATATATATATTAGACTGGTTACTAGAACAGGATCACCCACTTAATTTGGGGAGTATTTTGGTCTCTTAGAAGAAACTACCTCCCCAAATTTTAAAGAGTGAAAAGCATATAAGGGTAAACACAATGAAGGGATGGAATATGCCTGTAAAGATGAAAAAAAATTTTTAATTTCTAAAAAAGTAGTTGACAAAGTAAGTTGGTTGGGAGAATAAAGAAAAAGAAAGTGGAGAGAATTTGCTCGGACTGGCGACTAGAACAAACCCGGAGCTAGATTTAGTGTATATTTTGATCTATTAAAAGAAGTTGTACCCCAAATTATTTAGAAGAAAAAACCCTATGTGTATACAGAAAATAAAGTTAGGTACAATGAAGGATAAAATATGATTATAATAATGAAGCTTCAAGAAAGATTTTTTTTTTTAATGAAAGGTATTGTTAAGATAAACTAGTTAAAAAAACGTTAAAAGAGGAAAGGGTAAAAGTTAATAAAAAATTTAGCAGAAGAAAAAAAATTAAAAAAATTAATTAAGTGCAAGACTAAAGAATCATGGGGAGAAAACCAGGAATTCCATGCTTTGCTTTCTCCTCCTCTGGAATTCCGCTGCTCTCCTTGGTATTGAAACTGCACTCCTTGGTAGGTGAACTTCGTCCTGGCTGGATTTCTTGTTGATCTTCTGGGGAAGGGGCCTGTTGTAGTGATTCTCAAGTGTCTTTGCCCGAGGCAGAATTGCACCACCCTTACCAGGGGACGGGCTAAGTAATCCGATCGGGTTCACTTGTTCCCTGAACGATTTCCATAGAGTTCCGGAGGATGGGAATGAAAATGGCGGCCTCCCAATCTTCGGCCCGGAGGAGCCTAGAGCTCGGGGCCCCACTCCTCAGTGCACCCTCAGAGAAAAGTGCTCAATCAGTGCTGTCTCCCTGGCCTCTGGCCGCGCTCTGAGCTCACCCAGCCTGCAACCAGTTCAAGGTAACCCCGAGCTGAGAGCTCACTCCCCGGCTCTGTCTCTGTAGCCGACTTCCCTGCTCTAATACCTGCAAGCTCTGCGACACTCAGACACCCCTGGTCCTTTTGTGACCCTGTGGTACCTGTGGCCATGCTGATTCCGCGTGGACTTCACCCAGGTTTAACCTCTGGAGCAATGTCCGTCAGTGGAACAGACTTTTAAAAGTCCTGATTTTGTGCTCCGTTGCTCCGCCACTTGCCGGGAGCCAGTCCCTCCCACTGCTGTCTATCTTCCCGTCACTTTGGATTCACTTCTCCGCTGGTCCTACCTTTCAGAAAGTGGTCAATTATCTGTTTCTGGAATTGTTGCTCTTCTTCTCTTCGATCTCCTGTTGGATTTGTAGATGTTTGAAATGGTTTGATAAGCTATCTAGCTGATCTCCTGCTACCTGATGTCGTCTCAGCCTGCTACTTCTCCGCCATCTTGACTCCTCCCTGATCTCTATCAATTTTTAAGTTTACATTGAAAACCCTAACGAATACACAGATAAGTTATTTGAGACAATAAGAGAGTTCACAATAATAGCTGGACAGAAGATTAATGTAGAGGGACACCTGGGTGGCTCACGTGGTTGAGCGTCTAACTTCTTGGGTCATGATCTCAGGGTCATGGGATCAGGTCCTGTGTTGGGTTCCATGCCTAGTGTGGAGTCAGCTTGGACTTCTCTTTCCTTCTCCTGTGACCCTTCCTCTGTTGGCTCTCTAAATAAATAAATAAATAAAAAATTTCAAAAAGATTAATATAGAAATAGTACTACGTTTCTACATATCAGCTGTAAATAACTAGGGAATGAAATAAAAGGAAGTATACCATTTATGAGATGATCAGATTATATATTCAATAATCAGGAATAAATATAACAGAGTATGTGTAAGACCTATACTGGGGAAATTATAAAATCTTTATTGAGAGATACCGAGAAGAATAAATAGATGGGAAGGCACACCATGTTCACATTTAAGAAGACTTCATATTATGAAGTTGTCATTTCTTTCTAGATCGATCTTCAAATTCCATGCAGTGTTGATCAGGACTGATCAGGGAACTTAGAGATGATTCTAAAATGTCCAAGAAGTATGTGCACGTGTATGTATGTATGTGCACACATGTATTATGTAGAAGGAGAATAGTTACTATGACTTTTTACAAAGTGATGGAAGTATGACAGGTTTTTGTTCATGGAACGCGAACTAACCAATAAGATATCAGAAACCAACTGATGTCTGTAGGTATAGATATTATATGTCCAATGAGTGGGGAATGAATGAAGGGATATTTCAATAAATTTAGTTGGAAAAATAATTTATACGGAAAAATGTTGCAATTGGATTCCTACCACACAATGTTAAAACAACCACCTCCATATAGATTTAGGATTAAATCTAAAAAACATAACATTTGAACACTAAAAAATATTGTAAGTGAGTATTTTTAGGACTCAGGATATGGGTGTTGTCTTCAATAAGACATGAAAACAATTTTCTATAGAAGAATTTACGAAACTTAAAATACTGAGACTAATCACTTTTGTTCACCAAGCTATCAAAGATTAATTTTCAAATGAAAGAAACCTTAAAATCAAGTTACAAACCAGAAAAAGATATTCACAATACACATAACTAGATTAGTATCAAGAATATATAAGCACAACTAGTCCATCAGAAAAATTGGCAAAGGTAAATGAAGAGAAGTTCAAGATTACTGGTCATCAAGGTAATGTAATTCAAGACCATGATTAAGTGGCATTTTATAAGCATTCTATTGGCAAAATGATAAATATTGTTTATACCAAGTGTAGCAGTCCACAGAACCTGCTATACTTTGCTAGTGGGAAAAGTAAATAGAAGTTTAAACCCACTATGCAGCCACTGTAAAAACATTTTTGGCATTTCCTTCAGAAGTCAAACATTTACATATGCAATGATTTAGCTGTTCAACATCTAGGTAAGGATCTAAGAGAAACTTGCATATGTTAATAGGAGATATATGTAAGAAAATTCATGGAAACACTCTTTTCATAAGAGCAAAAGCAACTCAGTTTTTCTTGGTGGGAAGATGGAAGCAGAAACTGTGTTATGTTCCCACAATGAAATACACAGGCTGTCAACATGAATAAGCTACAATGAAACAGAATGTGTGGTAAGGCTTAGTCCGTAATAGTCAGTGGGAAGCCTCTGAAAGGAGGAGGTAGAGAATGATACTAGTTTCTTTGTTTGTTTTAAAAGTTTTGTTTATTTGACAGAGATCACAAGCAGGCAGAGGTGCAGGCAGAGAGAGAGGGGGAAGCCGACTCCCTGTTGAGTAGAGAGCCCGATGCAGAGCTTGATCCCAGGACCCTGAGATCATGACCTGAGCTGAAGGCAGAGGCTTAACCCACTGAGCCACCCAGGTGCCCCAAGAATGATAGTTTTTATGAAGGTACAATTATGAAAAATATCCTCTTAACTCTCTATGTATGACCTAACTATATATCTAGAAAACAATGAAATGATAAGCATGGCATTCAGAATGAGGCTACATCAGATAGGAAGGTCAAATGTTTAGATATAGGTCAAGATCTTGGCATTGTCTTTTGGTTGGAGGCTTTAGACATGTTTGTTATGTTATTTAAAATAATGTAGTAAATAGCTAATTAATTAAAATAGGCACATGAATGGATTAACGATGAGAGTGTATCATGAAAAAGGCTTATAATGAGTCTAACTTGATCCTCATCAAGGTCCAAAACAACAAGAAAAACAATCACCTCCAATTAGAATGAATCCACTGACAGTGAAAGTTTGAATGTGCAGGAAATTGTAGAGATACTATAGGGTGAGATCTGTGAGAAGGCAAGAGAGCATTAGATGCTAAGTACAAGTGGGAGGATTAATCTTTGGTGGGATCAGTGCGATTCACTTTATTGACATGGAAGGGAGAATAAGATGTTCTTAGAATTGAGTAAGTTCGGCTGTTTGGTATATGAAGATATAGAAATGCCCACTACCAGAGATTAGAAATTCAGGATCTCCACTACACAATAAATTAGTTCTCAGTAACTGAGGTGAATGGTGTAGTTTGTGAGCTTTTGGTTGGTTTGGGCTAACATGAGTGTCACCACTAAAGAAATGGCATTTCAGTGCATACTTGATGGGAAAGAAACGGTTTAAAATTAAGAAACATGCATATATACATTTTATTTTGGTTAAATTCAAACTTTTAGGAGGGGAATTATTTAAATTACCTATTGCAAAGAAGATCATTTGAACTAGGATTTTTGAATATAAAATAGCGCACAAATATTTGCATATAAATTAAAGAGGTAAAAAATAAGATATTGAATGTGTATTTTATATATTAAAAAGGGAATGGCAAAGCTTCAGGCCATATGATTTTTACTTTCAAACTTTTATAAATATTTATATATTAAGGAAATAACTTTATTTATAAAATTAAGACTTTTAAAAAAGTTAAATTACTTCAATCAGTATTCTCAGAATCAATCAGGCATTAAACCAGACATGCAGATTGAAAAGAAGGAGACAAAATTTTTTCAAGAAATGGTTTTAAAGAAGGCAAACACTTATTAACATATAAGATATCTTGGTGCTTATTTCAAAAAACTCCAACAGAGAATATAACAATTTTACTTCATGTTATTAAAAAGTGTTTTCTCAAGATAAAACAAATTCTCTGTTACTTTGGGATATTTTGTTTATTCATTTGAAATGACAAAATGTCACAGCAGACTTAATTTAGGAGAATTTTATTCCTTATCATCTATTTTTTGAGGTTCATTACAGATTATATCTAATCAAGATTATTGTAGGAAGAAAGGAGTCCTTGTTGAATGACATCTAGGGTCTAGGCAAAATATACCCTAATGGCAAAATTCAGCCTGCTCTCTCTTTTGGAATACTCCAGTATTCAAGAATGATTTTCTAAAAATCAAAATAAAAATAATATTCTGACATACGGAAATTCAACTTCCATTGTCCATAGAGGATCTTCTATGGGTACCAAGCAATCCCCATTCATTTACTGTTGATGGTTTTTGTTTTGCTACTAGAAAGTAGAGACAGAGACCATGTGATCAGCAAGGCCCCAAATATTTACTCTGTGGCCCTTTACTGAAAAAGCTTGCCTACCCTGGATCTAGGGGATTGAAAGTTTAGATATGGTACATAGAAAATGTTGTTATTATTATTTTTGTAAGAGAGATCATGAGCCTAGGAGCAGGCAGCGGGTGGGGAGGCAGGGTTTGGGGCGACAGGGTGGGGAAGAGGAGCAGAGGGAGAGTGGGAGATAGAGAATCCCAAGCAGGCTCCACACCCAGCCCAGAGCGGGAAACAGGGCTGAATCTCCTGACCCTGAGGTCATGACCTGAGCCAAAATCAAGATTCAGATGCCTCACTGACTGAGGCCCTTAGGTGCCCTGAAAATGGTAAATTTTCAATTGATATTTTCTCCATTTCAAAAGATAAGTTATCTTCTTACTTGTTTGAGGACTGGCCTTTAATCCCCTAAATGGCTGAGATTGACTGCAGGGCGTCTCACCCACCGTCATGCTTCAGACTGGATAACCACAGTTTTATACAAATACTTCCTCAATCAGTATCTCCATCCCAAATACATGTATCTGTTTTTAACCACCTTCCCTCTGCTCATGTCACTACACAAATTCTTCCTCTCTTAGCTGTGATTATTACCCCCCAAATGCAGCCTCAGTTAACAGTTGCAAGCGTCTGTCATGATCTGGCATGAACTACCTCCTCCGTCAAAGTCTTTATTCAACAGCTAAGTTCACACCTCGATTTTTCTTTTGCCCCATCCCTTTATGACATCTGAAAAATAGAATTATAATCACGATCACACATTTCTTACGGCGGCTTTAACATACATGTGGTATCAGTGCTGATTGTACCCTCCAGATGTCCTGAAGATACTGTTCACTGCATTATAGTATTTTTTCTAACACGAAGCTCCTAGAATAAATATCTGACTCCAGACTGAAAATAGTTGTTTCTACTTATCAGTTCATCTGTTTTAGCCTTATGCACACTGTTAACCTAATTTTATTTCCTTTTTTGCTTTGAGTGCTAGAAAGTGTGTGAGTTCGTCTTACATCTGTTCTTTGAGAACACTTCTGTTCTGACATCTATTCATTTTTATTTTGACATATTAAAATACATATTAAATACCAAAATACATATACATATTAAAATATGTATAAACTACCATGTATCCTTGCTGGAAAAACTTCTATTGTAAGTAAACAAAGCCTAAGTAAAAATAATGCATTTATGGACTGCCAATAATGTGCTAGACATTTTCTGTCGGTTGTGTATAATTTCTTTCTCTGATAATACTAATTATAGATGAATGGACAAACTCACAAACAAGTTTTGTGGGACCTAAAGCTTATTTAGGGAACCCTTTTAATAAAAAGCATACGAAAAATATGCTACTTTTATAAACATTAAAAAACTCTGGACCATGTTATCTCTTTGATAGAAACCCACCCAGAACCTTGGCAGGAACAATTGCAAATGAGGCACCCTAAGTTTTATTGGCTCAAGGTCAGTCTGCCTCTGCATGTATGAATTGTTCATGCTGTGTGAGTCACTCTTTATATACACTATACCATGTCCTGTTGGAATAAGCTTACAGGGAATTATAATTATAATCATCTGAGAGAACAGGATGGTTAACTTTATGTGTTCTCCTGACTGGGCTAAGGGATGCCCAGAAAGCTGGTAGAACATGATTTCTAGATGTGTCTGTAGGATGTCTCTTGAAAAGATTAGAATTTGAGTTGCTAAACTGAGTAAGGAAGATCACCCTCTCAATGCACGTAGGCGTTGTGCAGTCTGTCCAGGGCCCGAACAGGACACAAAGGCAGAGGAAGGGTGAATTCTCTCCTCCTCTTGAGTTGGTATGTTCATCTTCTGCCCTTGGCCATCAGTGCTGCTGGTTCTCAGGCCTTTGGGTTTGCACGGGGGCAAGACCACCAGCTATCCTGGGCCTCCAGCTTGTAGACAGCAGACTGCGACTTCTCAGCCTCCATAATTCTAACCCAGTCCCTCATGACAAACCTTTCTCTATGTCTAAATATACTCTACTAATTCTGTTTCTCCAAAGAATCCTCACCAATACAGAAAGGTCACTAATTTTTCAAGGTCAAAGGATTGATAGGTGTGTATTTGAACACTGATCTGTTTGAATCTGAAGCCCATCTAGTAAAACTTCATTTTTTGAGGACCTTACATACCAGGAATTCTGCTAAGCATGGGGATGCTGTGACAAACCAGACAGGTGGTATCCCTGATCTTATAGAGCTTCTTGTGCTATTATTTCTATGAGAGGAGCTAGTCATTCAACTACTGATCTCTTCCTTAATCTTCATGTTAAAAAAAGTAACAGGTTAAGATATACTTTAAAGATGTCTAGTGAACTAAAAATTGGTAGACATTTTAAATTTCACTGGCATGGCTAGAATAACTGTAATGCCCATTTCCCTTTGTTAATTATCAGCACAGATTTGTAGTTTATGGATCTTGCCTTGATCATTAAAAACATAGAGATCATTGTTCATTAAATGAATCTATTTTACTTTCCAGATATACTGACTTTTCATGTGGATTCGGAGATTGATGACTCATGTGATCTTTCTTGTATGGTTAACTGTTTTTTACTATCTTGGTCTGAGGATACTACAGAAAGTAAGATTAAAGACTTTTAGAATCAAACCTCATGTCTTTCCAACTGGTTTTCACTTCCGCTTCTCACTTGGGGAGCTCTTAGCCCAAGCTTCTTGTAACACAGTAGGTTAAGATGTGTAAAGAAATCTGGAAAGTTAAGAAACTCACATTCCTGGATCTGCATCCCAGACCACTGGCTCAGATTTCAGGAGATGGAGGTGAATTTTAAACCAAACTCTGAGGTGGCCAATGCATGCAGACCCCATTCCACAGTCAGAAGAGCACAGCTTAAAGATAAAAATGAGATCACAATTATTCTGATATTTCAGAGTCAAAACCCAAAGTCTATTATTTACATTTAAAATTATTAACTGATCTGATCTTATAAAGAGGTTGTGGAAAGCTCCCATTCCTCTCCTTCTTTCTATGTGTTTCCTCTCCCTTCATTTTCTCATCTCCATTCTGTCCTTGACACCTTTCTGCTGTCACTCATCATATATTGGCATTCTCAGGGATCCACCCTCATTTCTAAAATCTTATTACTATCTATGGATAATGCTGCCACTGCTGTGTGTTCTCCTAGGCTACTGCTCATAGACCATATCCAAACTTTCGTTTTATACCCAGACCTCTTTTTTTTTCTTTGAAGTTTGAACCCTCTATCTCTAGTCAGTCCTCGATGGTTTGAATGACTCCAAAGACCTCATTTCCAAAGTTGAAGTCAGTGTTGATCTCCCAACACAAAAAATTTATTCCTTCTTCTAAATGTTCTGTTTCAGTTTTAATGAACTCACTACAATACATCCATTCGCTCAAACCAGATACTGGGAATTTACTATTTTCTTCATATCCTCTCAATCTATATGTCAAATCCATTGGAAAAAATCCTTTTGATATTTGTTCAAGAAAGAAAGAAAGAGAAAGAGGAAGGGAGGAAGGGAGGGGAGGAAAGGAAGGAAAGGGAAGGAAGGGAGAGAAAGAAAAGAAAAGAAAAGAAAAAGAAAGAAAGAAAGAAAGAAAAAAGAAAAAGACTTATTTTTGCATAGCTTCTGTGTCCAAGGCCTTATGATTTCATAGTGATGTTATCATAATGACTTCTTATTTGGGTAACTTTATTCTGGTCCTATTTTCCTCAAAACTATTCTTCACACTGCTGCCAGCTTGATCTTCCTAAAATGTAATTCTGATCCCTTATTCCCTTGCTTAAAATTCCTTAAGAGCTCCCCACATCTGCCAGGATAAATCCAAGGCCCCTGGCATGACACACTCTCCCTGCTGTGTACCTGTCTGGTCTCATTTCTCACCCTTCCGCCTTTGACACTCACACTGAATTCCTGGAAGGTTGTGTTCAGCATGCACTACATTTCAGAAGTTGGCACATTTTATCCCCGCTCCTGTGTTTTGTTCTTATCCCTCTCTTTGTCTCCCCAACTTTCCTCTGTCCTTCCCTCTTCCTGAATCTGGCTTGTGTGCTGTGGGGAGTGTTCGAAGATTTGGAGGCCGATCAAGGAAAAAGATGATCGGAGGTGGCCGAAGCTTGCCAAAGCTTTATTTGGTTAGGTAGGCATAGAGAGGAAGCATCCCACACCATGAGACACTTCTGTGCGGCGGCTACCATCTAGAAAATGTCCTCCTTCAGCAGGACTCCCAAAGAAGAGGGCTTATGTGTCTGAGTAATGTTGCTCAGCAGCCTGGCAGGAAGTTTCTTTGTCAGACTGCTCTTAATGGGAACATCTGTTTGGGGTTTTTGATGGCCCTGTGGTTTTAGCTTATCTATGGCTGGCAGGCATAGGGTACAGTTTTGCAAGGTATAAAGCAGGGAGACTCTAAAAATCTGAGTAATTGGATGATGTTTAATAACTGATGTGTAAAAATCTGAGTTTGCCACTGGTGGGCAAATAGGTCTCAGAGCACTTAAAGAAATAGGGAACCAAGGGCCAATAGACAGGGACTGACTTTGGTTCATTTATATGATGGTGTCTTTGGGAAGGTGTCGCCTTTATTAGATTTTACTTGTTTATGTCTCTGATAATATGAACTCCTTGGGAATAGAGGTGAGTTTTTACTATTTCTTTTTATGTATGTATGTATGTATGTATGTATTTTAGAGAGCAAGCGAGAGCAGGGCTGAGTTGCAGTCAAGCAGACTCACCCCTGAGCTCAGACCTCAGACCTGAGATCTCAGGGCTCAGTCTTAGACCCTGAGATCATGACCTGAGCTGAAATCAAGAGTTAGGTGCTTAGCCAACTTAGCCACCCAGGCACCCCAGCTTTTACTCTTTCAAATATGGACTTTGTTTGGTACAAAGTAGGACACTGATACATGTCTGTGTCATGAATGATTTCATGTGTCCCCAAATTTACCCAGAGGTGATCATTCAAATGGATGTCTCAAGAAAGTTTCATGTATGTGGAGACACATGATTTAAGCTAGCTTAAGATTTGTATTCACGCAAGATCTACTGATACAATTTCAGTAACTGTAGTCTTTAAAATTGAAGTAAAAGCAACTCCTTCCTGAAATACAATGTGTTTATAGAAATATCATCTTAAACTCGGAATATATACCAACAGGCCAAGGATATTTTATTCAGATTTCAATCCCGCCACATTCCTGTAGAGAATGTTTCGTACTTTGTAGCTACTTGCCCCAAAGACTACAGTGTCAGAGAATACTCAGCCTGAGGCCGGAGAGATTCCATGAGCAATAACCTGGCCTGTTGATTCATTTGGGATACGATGTTGTGTCGCTCATGAGTTCCTTATGGTGGGAGGGTCTGAGAAACTTCTGAGGCCAGAGAGATGGAAAGTTTTAAGGCTGGAAGAGAAATCCATTGTCTCCATCAAAGAGGGAGAGCAGGCAGTTTACAAACAAGGAGCTGAGCCATAAATAGAAGAAAATTTAATTAAAACATGTAACTCGGGGGGGGGATGCCTGGGTGGCTCAGTTGGTTAAGCAGCTGCCTTCGGCTCAGGTCATGATCCCAGCGTCCTGGGATTGAGTCCCACATCGGGCTCCTTGCTCATCGGGGAGCCTGCTTCTCCCTCTGCCTCTGCCTGCCATTCTGTCTGCCTGTGCTTGCTCTCTCTC
>NW_019154096.1:2877598-3086997 GCF_002288905.1 Enhydra lutris kenyoni
AAAAAAAAAAAAAACATGTAACTCGGGGCGCCTGGGTGGCTCAGTAGGTTTGGGGTCTGCCTTCGGCTTGGGTCATGATCTCAGGGTCCCAGGATCGAGCCCCACATCTGGCCCCTGTTCAGTGGGGAGTCTGCTCCTCCCTCTGCCTCTTTCCCTGCTCATGCTCTCTCTGTCTCAAATAAATAAATAAAATCCTAACAACAACAACAACAACAACCCATAACTGTTTAAAATAGTAATAGAAATTATTGGCTCAACTCAGAGGCCAGCAACTCAAAGGAACAGAACTGGGTGATTTCATGCATGATTTGATTAAGATTCCAGCTTGTAGATTTGATTCACTTAGCTCTTGCTCTGGCATCATCCTTTCCCCATGTGTAAAAAAAATAGTTTTAGCAGTTCCAGTCTTCATAGGTCACATTGGTCATAAAAGTGAGCTTCAGGGTCCCCAGATTTCCAGAAAAAGGTCCAAAATTAACTTCTTGGACCAGTTTAGATCACAAGACCTACCCTAAACTTACTATTCTGTCAAGAGGAGTAGAATATTCTGCTTGGCCTCATGTGGAGCCCATCAGGATTCCCCTCGACTATTATGAAATCCCCTATAGAAATCTGGGGTTGTGGAGATGGTTGCAGGGAATGGATGGGGCAAAGCAACCAGTGTTCCCTACAGAAGATGTGACAGGGAGGGGTCCTTGTGTCAATTCAAGCAAATTCACTAACATTTTGTATAGAAAGTATTACAATAAGCCTCCAGTTGGTTTGCTTAGTTCTAATCAGCATTTTATTTTAGATTAGTTTTTTAAAGATTTATTTACTTATTTTTAGAGTGAGACAGAGAGTGCTAGCGAGGGGAGGGACAGAAAGAGAAGGAGATAATTCACAAGCAGACCCACACTGAGCTGGAGCCCAAGTATGGGGCTTGATTCCAGGACCCTGAGATCATGCATAACCTGAGCTGAAACCAAGAGTCAGGCTCAACCAACTGAGCTGCCCAGGTGCCCCTTATCAGCATTTTAAGTAACATTGTTCCCCAAAGCTATTTATACATTGTGTCTTTTATCTTGTACATCATATGATTTTCCAAGCACACTGGCTTCATTTGGATAAAGTTAAACTTTATTAGCAGTCCAGTCTCATCTCAGATTTGAACTTTGCATTGTCTCAACAAAATACGGCTTAATTTTAGACATACTTGATATGATAATATACAAAGAACTCATCAATTTGAGCTCTCATCCGTATAGTGGTAATGGCTAGTTCTTTTGCAAACTGGTTTTCAGTTAAATGCTTCTTCTCCAGAGATATATTTTAATCATCCTAAGAGAAATCTTCTTATTATCCTTTATCTCAGTTCTTTGCTAAAATTCTTATTATTTATCAGTCCATTTTTTCTAAACCTGTGGTGTTAAGTTTGTGATTTCTCCCCTCCTCCCTCCCTCCACCTGTCCCTCCCTCCTTCCTTTCTTCCTTCTGTCTCCCACTAGAATATAGGCTCCATCTGTCTTACCCATGGACATGTTTCTAGCACTCAACACAGCGCCTATCCCACAGGATACCGTCATCAACAGTTCTTAAGGAAGTTACTGCAATTCCTTTTGCTGCTTTATTAGTGTGTATCCTGCTTGACCATGGCTTAATAAGTAGTGGACCAATACTCAGGTTTTGAAGTTCATAGTTCTGCAACAGAGAAGAGCTCACATAATGCATGGGGTCTGGAGCCCACGAATGTAGCTCTTTGCATTGAGTTTTAACCAATGGAGTCAACCTTCACTGACATTTACAACTATCAGTTCAGAATAATGCAAATAAATTCTTCCATGGAGGAACATCTTATGTGAAAATGGAATGTATAGCTCACTTTAAGTCTTAATATATGAGAAGAAATCATCTTTGAAATTGGAACTTTGCATTTGAAATATTATAAACCTGTTTAGTTACTGGGTTGCTAGGTGTCAAGAGAAAACACCACACGTAGTTATTTTATGTTCTGAAGATGGTAATTTGACAGTCCCATTCTATCTGATTTTTCTATTCTATCTTTATCAGTTCATATCACATTTTATTTCACCATCTTACTGGGACAAATATATGTGAGATCATGTTCAACAATCCGCACGACCTTGTTCAGCAGATGAGTACTGAGGAAAAATGGAACCTTGACTTTCTAGACAAAATGAGCTTACTGTAGCTATTTGTGTCATGGTGGTTCTTTTTAAGAGAATGTGTCACTTTTTATTGAATGAAGATGAGCTACATGAATTATGTTCAAATTCAAAAGAGATTAACGTCAATAGAGGCAGCTTGATTATATCTACCTTTTTTCTTTCTTTCTTTCTTTTTTTTAAGATTTCTTGGGATAGTAGAAAATAAAACTTTTATTTTTGAAATATCTCTTCTTCCTTTCGATTACAGAAAAGAACCTAAATTCCTTAGATGTAAGAATATAAATTTGATAGAAGTAAAATATGTGAATTGGGAAGTAGATGGAGTCAGTGATGAGATATTTTCATGCCTGAAAGAAGTAAGATTATGATAAAAATTCTCCCTACCTAAAAAATTCAGAAAGAGCATAAAAGAGAATTTTCTGTAATAATTCTAACATAAGTCATACAAACTAACTAGGACCTGAATATATAGTTGTATTTATTAATGAAAAAGTGTCACATTTTAAATCTCTTTTACCTCATGACTTGTATGCTTAGAATTTAGTTTTGATAATGTCATAATACTTTATTTATATTCACCAACAGTGGAAGAAACATAATGAATTTTATTTGTATAACAGATGACACAGATTATAGTTTTTATCTTATTTGGTCCTCTGGCCATTGGCAGCACAGATACTACTATCGTTTTATTTCATACGAAGAGATTCAAGGTCAGAGACAAGCCTGAAATGACAGTGGGCATGAATCTGGAAGTTCTGATTCTGGGGTCACCCATGAAGATGCTGCTTGTCCTTCTGGATGAAGTTCTGTGCATTAGAGGCAATCCGGGATGCCCTGATTTCCCAGTGTCACACTCTGCCTGCTGTGTGGACACCTCTAGTGTGGTTTTTATGTTTTATTCCAATTTGTCTGTCCCATGCTCCATTGTCCGTTGTCTCATATTCCTAGACACCATCTCCCAGCCATCTGGAGGATGTTTTCCACTGGCCACAGCCAGCCCCTTTGCCATATACACTTTGTTTCCTTCTATCCCGCATCTTTACCACATGAGTCATCTCTTCATATTTGCCCTTGACCAAAAATGAGGAAGGTTTACATGATTTGTATTTTTGCATTCAAGAAAGCAGTGAATGGTATCATGTCACACATAAAAAAGAGGCTTTATTCCACTATAAGAATTGTCAGACAAAATCTGGGCTGCCTAGGTCAATTTAAATTCAGATAAAACAGCAAATTTAAGTTTTAGTATAACTATATCCCAAGTATTGCATAGGGCATGCTTTGACTAAAGTACATATATATAGTTTATTTGAAATTAGAATAGAACTATGTATCCTATATTTTTTTATAGATTTTTTTTTTTGACAGATCACAAATAGGCAGAGAGAGAGAGGAGGAGGAGGCAGGCTCCCTGCTGAGCAGAGAGCCCGATGCGGAACTCGATCCCAGGACCCTGAGATCATGACCTGAGCCGAAGGCAGAGGCTTTAACCACTGAGCCACCCAGGCGCCCCTATGTATCCTATATTTTTATTTGCTTAGTCTAGCAAAAACTCTGTTAAAGAAATAGGACAATTTTCCAAGTCACCTCAGATCTCATTTAATAGTTTTAGTGTAGGAGGATTATACAGATAGGGTTGGAATATGGGAAGACTACATACATGAGGTATTCACAAGTAGTCATTTTCTATGTCGAAAAAAGATCTTTGTTTCCCATCCAGCAGCTGACTGTTGGAGAATTCACTAAGATCACGTATTGAAGCAGAGCGCTGCGTGACAGACAGGACATTAGCCTGCTCCCCATTATTAACCTGGGAAGTGAGTATGCTGTGGAGTTGAAGATGTCTGTGAGAAAATAAAATCATGTTTCTGTGCCTCCAGAGATTTCAAATTATAAAATTTATGTTATGCCCCATGGCCGCTCTCCTGTGCCATGTTAATTTTTTAAATTATTGGGTATCCTTCATCTCAGTTTCTGACTTAAGTAAAGAAAATGTAAACATTGGTCCCATTTCAGGCTATCCTACATTACTTCAGTACATCTGTGTGGCACTTCTCAAGTGTGTGACCCCGGGAAGACATCATGGTGGATGCAAGCCTGGGGTTTGCTGTGGAAGGTTTATAATTTAGATGGGACTCATAACCAAAAAAGTACAGAGTCTTTGTTAAGTAAGGTGTAAATGAAAGACCTGAACTGGGTATTGTCTTTTCACTTTTCCTATATTTTCATTTTTTTGCCCCTTCAGTGTTGTGCGTATGAGCTCCCCATTTTTGTCTTCCTTCACTATCATTTCATTCTACTTCTTAAAAAGTTTCTTCAGTTGAGATGCCACCTGCTTCTCAGTCCTATTCTGAACACACTTTACTGCACATCGACCAGTATCTTGTCTCCTTCGTGCAGCTTCCAGTGTGGCTTTTATTTCTGTGAGGATTATTCTCTTACACTAATTCAATCATATTACACTTAGTGAGATGGACTGGCTTGTTCACTTACTGAGTAAGATATTCTTACTCAGCATATCTATTGTTGTTAGGCTGAATAGGTGTTTTTAGTCACTAAAAATCTGGCATACTTGTGTCAATAATGTATAAGTAATCTTATGATATTCACCAAGAAAGATCACTGCCTAGTGTTTCTCTGAGGTCGTTTGTAGGTATGAGTTAGCAAGTTTCTTTTCTAAAATGTGGAATGTGGTCAATTTAATTACTTATTAATATTTATGTTGTTTCCTTAGAGGGATCCTTAGCACATGAAAAAAAATGAGCCACTTTTTACTTGACAGTTATAGAATTAATTGCCATTAAACCCCACACTTGGGAGGCATCTTAACAGAAATTTGAGTCCAGAAATGACAAAAACCAGGAAGTTTACATATCATTACATTATTAGTTCTGTTAGGGCTAACTCATTAGCATTCCGTATGAGTCGGGGTTCTCCAAAACAACAGAACCAATAGCATGTGCATTTATATTTATATATTCAAATATTTATACATACATATATTGTAATAAATACAGATTTATTATAAGGAATCAACTCATGATTATAGAGGCAGGTGCACCTCAAGATGTGCAGGGTCGGGTGGCAAGCTGGAGACCCATGGAATCAATTCTTCAGTCCACAGGCCATCAGATATGAAGAATTCTTTCCTATTTGGAGGAGGGCCATTCTCTTTGTCCTCTTCAGTCCTTTCACTGATTACATGAGGCCCATGCACATTAGGGAGGATAGTCCGCTTTACTCTATCTAGCTGTTAAATATTAAACTCATCCAAAAACATCCTGACAGACACACTAAGGATTATATTTTAGCAAGTATCTGGGCATCCTGTGGCCTAGTCAGGTTGACCATAACATTTACCGTCTTCCAGGTGCCAGAGTCATTCAGAAATACAATAAAAAATGGTCACTGGAAATCTTTTAATGGTTGTCTTGTGGGGGACTCATTTTCTGTGTGACTGCAGAGCACTCAGTGTATTACAAACATTCAACTTAACTTTGTGGGATTATACTTTATACACTAAGAGCTAAAATCTAAGCAGACAGTGGTAGGCCTTGCCAAATTAATCAACTAAAATACCAAGAGAACTGGCCATTTGTTTTCCATATTTTTGTTACAGCAGGTTATAAGTTGGATGCCATGGTGAAATTATTCAGTCATTTTAATGATAGGGACTAAACTGTGTATGACCAGTACAGTTTCATTGTAGATATATAAGTTTACACAAATAATACAAGGCATCTTTGTATTAATCATTTTTTTTTTAATTTTTTGTACTTTGAGATGCCTTGACATTTGAGGCATTGCCTACCTGGGAGACACTGGCTCTCCCAGGGTTAGCTAAGCCATCCAAAGCCCAACTCCCCCATCCACCTCCTTTACTGGATTCTCAAAGGGCTCTTGCCTTCAATCTGTCTAGTATTGCAGGCCCCAGTACCAGATAACTTGGGATAGTCCCTGTACCTGAAAGCCCAGAGCAATTGTTCAACCTAGCCAGTCCTCAATCCACCATCACTTACTTGCCCATTCCTTCCTCCCAATAAAGGCTCTTACTGTGCCTTTCTTCCTGTTCCCCCTGCCTCCTGACCTAGTCTGGTTCTTCCCTGTGTGGCCACCCGAGGCATGGCCTCTCCTCTTGGGAACTGTAACAAACATCTCTCAAGGGCAGTCGTCTTCTAATCTGTTGGCCTATCACACCTGAATGATAACAAAATCTACACTTAAAAATAGTCTTTTTTAAAAAGATTTATTCATTTATTTGAGAGAGAGAGTGTGGGAGTGGGAAGTGGATAGAGAGAGAGAGAGAGAGAGAGAGAACCACACTTCCCACTGAGCAGGGATTTCCACCCCCTCCACCGAGGTGAGGCTGGATCCCAGGACCTTGAGATCATGACCTGAGCTGAAATCAAAAGTTGGTTGCTTAACTGACCGAGCCACTGAGGCACCCCTAAAAACAGTTTTATATAATTATATATTATGCATTTACATAAATGTGTGTTTGTATGGGTGTGTATTTGTAGTCACACTTTTACATAAATGTCTCCAGTATTGGAATCACATGATATTCTTGTGCTGATATAGCCTCCAGCAGAATTCCTTGAAATATTAAAATACAGATCCGTAATTCTCCAAACAAATGCATATAAAGGCATCCCATTATATGAAATAATACATGAAGAATATTTTTTAAAATTGACCTGGGAATTTTTAGATAACATGAGTCATCAGAGAATTTATGGAGGGTCCTCCATAGAAAAGAATTTAAAAAATACAAGTACAAAATTAAGTCCAGAAGAAGTAAATATTTTAAATAAAAGCCACAGGATACCTGGGTGGCTCAGTTGGTTAAGTGTCTACCTTTGGCTCAGGTCATGATTCCAGGGTCCTGGGATCAAGCCCCACTTTGGGTTCCCTGCTCAGTGGGGTGTCTGCTTCTCCCTTTTCCTCTGCCTCTCTCTCTCTTTGTCTCTCATGAATAATAAATAAAATCTTTAAAAATAAAATAAAAACCACAGCAAAGTGTAGATTTTGAAAAACTGTCAAATTCTACAAATATCACCCAAATCCAGAAAATAACAATAGTTTCATTAATTGCCTGACTCTTCTCCACACACTTTTCTCTATGTTTCTGGAGTGCATATGTTTTGTTGGCCTCCTCATGCAACCATGATGTTGTAATACCATTTTGGTACAGGGATTAAAATGATCACTCAGTCTTTAGAATAGTTTGTCAGTAATGTTTTCATTTGTGAGAGTTTAGAGAATTTCACCTTTATAGCTAACTATTAAGTGTTGTAGTCAAATTTGAGAAAACGCATGTCAAGTTTCTTTCATATGTAAGAGGTTTCGGGGCACTACAAGATTTTGTGCAGAGAACAGTTTTAAATACTCTCTCAATTATCTACATTCATTAGCCAGTTTTCTACCAATATCCTCATTGTAGAGATATATTATGAATTTTATGTAATTTTCATCAGTCAGTATTGAAAATTAACCTTTTCTATTGTGTTCATATGATTCATTCTTCTTCATTAATTGAATTTATGGAGCAAGCCCAAAGCTTATTCATTACTTGTGTTCACAGTTTATCTCTTCTTTTTCATGCATTGCTACTTCTGGTATGACCCGAAAAAGAAAATTTTGTCATAATTTGCTTCCTGATATCAAACCATTTGTTTTAATTTCATCACTCATTTTTATGACCTTTATTTCATCTTTCATTTTTTCATCAGAAGTTTGTCTTTGTTCTGTAAGAAATGAATTTAAGGATGACAAAAGAAAGAACTCTAAACCTCTTAAATTTTCTTACATTTTAAACAATTGAAATGCCCCAAATGTTCTTCTAAATTGCAGTTAAAATGGCATATTCCCAGTTTCCTTTTAGCTGGATTTCAGAAATGCTTGTGGCCACTTCAAGCCTTTTGATATGAGGAAAGTGGAACAGGAAGTCCAAGTGGAAAGAGACAGTAGCATTAGCCAATTGCAGCAAAAATATCTTACATTTGGGGGCTCCTGTGGCTCAGTGGGTTAAGCCTCTGCCTTCGGCTCAGGTCATGATCTCAGGGTCTTGGGATCGAGTCCTGAGTCAGGCTTTCTGCTCAGCAGGGAGCCTGCTTCCTCGTCTCTCTCTGCCTGCCTCTCTGCCTACTTGTGATCTCTCTCTCTCTCTGTCAAATAAATACGCAAAATCTTTAAAAAAAAAAAAGACTTTAAAAAAATATATTACATTTGCCAGTTTTACAAAAACTTGAGCATGTGACTGCCCCATGAAGGTTCTTCCCAGGGGCTTGGAACGGGACCTATAGTTTGGAGACCCGAAGGCTAGGCTACATTAGCCTCATAGGAAATCTCCTCTGAGTAAGACATGATATTTAACGAAAAAAATTCACATGCATGATTTACTTAATATCTTAAACTGTTTCAGAGGAAAAAGAGGTCACAGATACCATTCCCATCTCAGTCCAGACTTAAAGAAGTTGCTAGCCCCCACCACACTCCAGTTACACAAATTAACTAAAAAATGGATCAACAGTCTAAATATATGTGAGAATTGAAACCAGACAAATCTTTGAAGAAAACAGTGATAAGTCTTCATGACCTTGGATTTGGAAGTGGATTCTTAGACATAATGGCAAAAGTGTGGAAAACAAAAGAAGAGACAGAAGAATGGACATCATCAAATTAGAAACCATTGTGCATAAATGTACATTATCAAGAAGATGAAGAGGCAACCGACAGAATTTGAGAGAATATTTGCAAATCATATCTGATAAGGATTTAATCCCAAATAAATAAACATACCTGAAACAAAACAACACAAGACAAACAACCCAAACAAAAAGTTCATGAAGGATTTAATAGACATCTCTCCAAAGGAGATATCCAAGTGGCCAAAAGCACACTTATTAGTCATTAGGAAAATGAATATTAAAATCATGACATGCAATTCTTTTAATGGCCATACCTATAAATACATGTTTTTTTTTTTTAAGATTTATTAATTTTAATGAGAGAGAGCACATGAGGTGTAGAGGGAGAAAAATTCAAGCAGACTCCTTGGAGCCCGACATAGGGCTCCATCTCGTGACCCTGAGATCATGACCTGAGCTGAAAATAGTTGGACACTTAACCAACTGAACCACCCAGATGCCCTGTATGTAATTTTTTAAAAAGTATGTGACCAGGGGCGCCTGGGTGGCTCAGTGGGTTAAAGCCTCTGCCTTTGGCTCAGGTCATGATCTCAAGGTCCTGGGATCAAGCCCCTCATCGGGCTCTCTGCTCGGTGGGGAGCCTGCTTCCTCCTCTCTCTCTCTGTCTACTTGTGATCTCTATTCGTCAAATAAATAAATAAAATCTTAAAAAAAAGAAGAATGTGACCAATGTTGTCAACAATGTAGGAAAAAAATGGAAACTTATGCATAGCTTATGAAAACATAAAATGGTACAGTTGCTCTGGGAAACAGTTTGGTGGCTCCTCAAGCTACTAAACACAGAATTACCATAAGATCCAGCAGTTCCATCCCTAAGTACATTACAGAAGAATCAAAAATGGCGATTCAAGTAGAGAACTGTATACCAATCTTCAATGCAACATTACTCACAATAGTTAAAAGATAGAAACAAGCCAAGTACCTGTCAACAACTGAATGGATAAACAAAATGTGATATATACATACAATGAAGTATCATTTGACCAGAGAAAGAATGAAATTCTGATATATATATGATATATAAGAATGAAATTCTGATATATATGAAATTCACATGGATGAACCTTGAAAATATCATGCCAAATTAAACACAACCACACACACACACACACACACACACACACACACACACACACGGACATATATTGTATGACTGTATGTATATGAAATATCTACAATAGGCAAATTCATAGCAACAGAAAGTAGAATCAAAGTTTCCAAGGTCTGGGAGAAGGGAGGGAGGGGGGAGTTACTGATTAATGGTTAGAGGGTTTCTATTGTGGGGGGATGAAAAGGTTTTAAAAATAGTGTTGAGAATCTTGGGATCCATATTCATCAGGGATATTGGTTTGAAATTCTTTTTGATGCGGTCTTTGCCTGGTTTGGGGATCAGGGTAGTGCTGCCTTCATAGAAAGAGTTTGGAAGTTTTCCTTCTGTTTCTATTTTTTGAAACAGCTTCAGGAGAATAGGTATTATTTCTTCTTTGAATGTTTGGTAGAATTCTCCAGGGAATCTGTCAGGTCCTGGGCTCTTGTTTTTTTGGGAAGTTTTTGACCACTGCTTCAATCTCGTTATTAGATATTGGTTTATTCAGGTTGTCAGTTTCTTCCTGATTCAGTTTTGTTCATCATCATTAGCCATCAGGGAGATTCAAATCAAAACCACACTGAGATACCACCTTACATCAGTTAGAATGGCCAAAATCAACAAGACAGTAAACAACAAGTGTTGGAGAGGATGTGGAGAAAGGGGAACCCTCTTACACTGTTGGTGGGAATGCAAGCTGGTGCAGCCACTTTGGAAAACAGTGTGGAGATTCCTGAAGAAATTAAAAATAGAGCTACCCTATGACCCTGTAATTGCACTACTGAGTACCCCCAAAGATACAGATGTAGTGAACAGAAGGGCCATCTGTACCCCACTGTTCATAGCAGCAATGGCCATGGTCGCCAAACTGTGGAAAGAACCAAGATGCCCTTCAACGGATGAATGGATAAGGAAGATGTGGTCCACATACACTATGGAGTATTATGCCTCCATCAGAAAGGATGAATACCCAACTTTTGTAGCAACATGGACAGGACTGGAGGAGATTATGCTGAGTGAAATAAGTCAAGCAGAGAAATCAAGTATCATATGGTGTCACTTACTGGTGGAGCATAAGGAATAACACAGAGGACATGGGGAGATGGAGAGGAGAAGTGAATTGGGGGAAATCGGAGGGGGAGATGAACCATGATAAACTGTGGACTCTGAGAAACAAACTGAGGGTTTTGGAGGGGAAAGGGGTAGGGGAGGATGGGTGAACCTGGTGGTGGGTATTAAGGAGGGCACATATCGCATGGAGCACTGGGTGTGGTGCATAAACAATGAATCTTGGAACACTGAAAAAAAAATACCAAAAAAAATAGTGATGATGGTTGCACAACAGTGTAAATGTACATACTCCTGAATTATAAATTTCAAAATGGTTAAAGTCACAAATTTCATATATATCAATATATATATTTTAAATATAAATACATACATACATACATACATATTTATATATTTATATATTTATTTATACTACCACGCCAAAAGAAAATTTAGAAAAGAACTTTGCTCAGGGCACCTGGGTGGCTCAGTCAATGAAGCATTCAACTCCTGCTTTTGGCTCAGGTTATGATCTTGGGGTTGTGAGATCACGCCTCATGTTGGACTCTGTGCTTAGCGAGGAGGCGTCTGCTTGAGATTCTCTCTCCCCTGGACCCCTCCTCTCTCCCTCTCTTAAAAAAGAAAGAAAGAAAGAAAGAAAGAAAGAAAGAAAGAAAGAAAGAAAGAAAGAAAGAAAGAAAGAGAAAGAAAGAAAGAAAGAAAGAAAGAAAGAAAGAAAGAAAGAAAGAAAGAGAAAGAAAGAAAGAAAGAAAGAAAGAAAGAAAGAAAGAAAGAAAGAAAGAAAGAAACTTTGCTTCTTGGCAATTAATGAGCATGGAAGCAATTCTTATAAAAACGTACTGAAATACCTCACTTTGTTTTCCCCTTAAATGAGAACCAAAGAAGGGTCTTCAGAGGCCTCAATGTAACCCCTGAGACTTGCAGAGTTTCTCAGGGTGGCGTCAGTCACTTGACTTCTGTGGTCCTCAGCCCATCAGCTCGGCTGCCTCTCTCCTGCATTCAGCGCTGTGCTTGTAACGCCATATTCCTTTTGCTGCAGTAGTCATTGTGGTTTTAAAGATGCACGCTAAGTGCAGAGTTTCAAATGTGCTTGATTCTTTTTTTCTTTTAGCAAATTATTATGATTTATACAAAGTTACTTGGGTGAGTCTCTGATGCTATAATTGATAATTCACTGTAGTTTCTTTGTGGAGAAAAATGAACAAATCAGGAAATATACTTTCTTATTTTCCCCCAGATTGATATATATAATATATATATAATCAATACCCTTATTTGTTTTTTAAAATTATTGTTTGTTTTTTAAAATTACGAACTTTGTTATTTGAAATTAAGAACTGTTGCAACCCTCAATTTTTTAAAGGGTGATTGGGTCACCATATGAATTCCCATTTGTTGCAGAGTTTCTTACCATGTGGGTAAGAAATATATTTTTTTAAGATTTTATTTATTTATTTGACAGAGATCACAAGTAGGCAGAGAGGCAGGCAGGGGGGGAGGGAAGCAGGCTCCCCAACGAGCAGAGAGCCTGATGTGGGGCTCGATCCCAGGACCCTGGGATCACGACCTGAGCTGAAGGCAGAGGCTTTAACCCACTGAGCCACCCAGGCACCCCTGTCATATTACTTTGATATATATTTCCTCTATTAAATTAGGTTCTTGGGATGGGGGAGGCTTACCAGAATCCTCTTGTTGTCAATTTGTAGAGAAAGCAAGCACACATCTTGGGAGCTGGGTTGAGGGAGTCCCAAGACCACCCTCACACTGGGTGATTCGCTAGGAGGACTCACAGAATGCATCATATGGTCATACTCATGACTAAGATTTATTCATTACAATGAAAGGATTCAAAGCAAAATCAGGAAAGGGAAAGAAAGGCACATGGGGCAAATTCCAGAGGAAACCAGCTGCAAACATCCAAGAGTCTTCTCCCAACAGAGTCATGAATAACATCCTTGAGCACTGAATTGTGACAACAAATGAGAAGTGTTGCCTCCTGGGGAGGCTCATTAGAGACTCAGTACCCTGAGTTTTGTTGGGGGCTGGTCTTGTACGCGCCCACTGCTGAGCATGTACCAAAACTCCCAGGAGGAAAGCGGCATGCAGCACAAACCATATTGTTCACACTAATATTTCACTACCAGGAGCACAGTAAGATGTTCTTAGCACTCAGGGAATGCTGGAAACCCATCTGGAACCCAGGCTTCCTGTCACCAGCCAAGGGCTCACCTTGCTTGCAAGCAGACCTTGCTCAGCAAAGCAGTCTTGGGTCTGCTAGGGAGTGCTCCACGGCACAGGCATGCCGTGGATCACGCCGTTCCCAGAGTCTACAAGGTAGATCAAGAATAAAGATCTCAGCGGTGCAGGTGAAAGACACTTTGCAGGTGGCTTCTCCAGTATATCCTGACAAAATTCCTCCCGTTTTCTATTTTCTGTGGATTGTCAGTTGCTATGGTGATAGAACTGAGCAAGTGGGCAATGCAGACTTTTTACCAAAGGACACATTTTTTTTTAATTATATTATAAGCCTTTGTTTGGGGTAGATTTCAGGTCTTATTCAGCTTTATTCATGGTAATTAGCACAATTTATGTATTATATATTTTACAGGCTTATTCATCTGGTGTTTTTTTTAAGTGCCATATTCACAAGTAACTAGATCAGCATCTGACCCATAGTAGAAAATAAATATGTATTGATTGTTAAATGAATGACACGGGCCATTACCATGAAGGCTGATAGACCTCTGTGATGAGTACTTTGTGTAATTTTAACAGTACTTCATGCATTTAATATGAGTATTTGACATATCTTCAAATTGGTGTTGAACCGGTTTTTTGAACACATGCTTTTGTTTTGTTTTGTTTTACTTTTTCCTCTTTTGTCAGCTCTTGTACTTTCCAAGGCAGCTCAGGAACAATAATAACAACTAATTTATTATACTCAAACTCCTTCAGAGTAGGCATCTTGTAGTCTGCTATGAATCACTAAGGATGGAGATACACACACACACACACACACACACACACACACACACACTTATAAAAATCACCAATACACTTTTTTTTTTAAAGTTCTCAATGGCCGTTTGTATCATAAGTTGAAAACGAAGTCCATCAATGTTGAGTGGTATCTTCTCACTTATTATTCTATTCCCAGTTTGTAACAAATTGTCAAGAATATGGAGGAAGTTCAATGACATTTATAAAAGATTAATTTACAACCATTATCTAGAATCTTCTGCCTTCTCCTTAGGCTAGGCTGGTATATTCTTCCTAGCTATAGTCTCAAAAGAGAAGTGGTATTAATACCATCTATTAGCCCCCAGGCATAACTGAACTAAGTGTCAGTGAGTGAAATCACTGTGCCTTCAGTATCATGGAGCCACATAATAGTTAGTAAATAGTAATTATAACAGTAATAATAATAGCAAACACATACCTCTGACTGTTATACACCTTTTTAAAAAAATTATTTCTATTAACATATATTATTTGCCTGGGGTACAGCTCTGTGAATCGTCAGGCTTATACACTTCACAGTGCTCATCATATCACATAACCTCCCCAATGTCCATAATACAACCATCCTTTCCACACCCCCTCTTCTCCCCAGCAAACCTCAGTTCGTTTTGTGAGATTAAGAGTCTCTAATGGTTTGTCTCCCTCCTGATTGCATCTTGTTTCATTTTTTCCTTCCCTCACCCCCAAAACCCCCATTCTGCCTCTCAAATTACTCCTATCAGGGAGATCATATGATAATTGTCATTCTCTGATTGACTTAATTCACTTAGCATAATACCCTCTAGTTGGCAAGATTTCTTTTCTTTAGATGGCTGCATAGTATTCCATTGTATATGTATACCACTTCTTCTTTATCCATTCTTCTGTTGATGGACATCTAGGTTCTTTCCATAGTTTGGCTATTGTGTACATTGCTGCTATAAACATTCAGGTGCACGTGCCCCTTTGGATCACTACATTTGTATCTTTAGAGTAAATACCCAGCAGTGTGATTGCTGGGTCATAGGGTAGCTCTATTTTCAACTTTTTGAGGAACCTCCATGTTGTTTTCCAGAGTGGTTGGACCAGCTTGCGTTCCCACCAACAGGGTAGGAGGGTTCCCCTTTCTCCACATCCTCGCCAGCATCTGACGTTTCCTGACTTGTTAATTTTAGCCATTCTGACTGGTGTGAGGTGGTATCACATTGTGGTTTTGATTTATATTTCCCTGATGCCGAGTGATGTGGAGCACTTTTTCACACGTCTGTTGGCCATCTGGATGTCTTCTTTGCTGAAATGTCTATTCATGTCTTCTGCCCATTTCTTGATTGGATTATTTGTTCTTTGGGTGTTGAATTTGATAAGTTCTTTCTAGATTTTAGATACTAGCCCTTTATCTGATATGTCGTTTGCAAATATCTTCTCCCATTCTGTCAGTTGTCTTTTGGTTTTGTTAACTGTTTCCTTTGCTGTGCAAAAGCTTTTGATCTGATGAAGTCCTAATAGTTCATTTTTGCCCTTGCTTCCCTTGCCTTTGGCAGTGTTTTTAGGAAAAAGTTGCTGTGGCTGAGGTTGAAGAGGTTGCTGCCTGTGTTCTTCTCAAGGATTCTGATGAATTCCTTCTCACATTGAGGTCTTTCATCCATTTGGAGTCTATTTTTGTGTGTGGTGTAAGAAAATGGTCCAGTTTCATTTTTCTGCATGTGGCTGTCCAATTTTCCCAACACCATTTATTGAAGAGGCTGTCTTTTTTCCATTGGACATTCTTTCCTGCTTTGTCAAAGATTAGTTGACCATAGAGTTGAGGGTCTATTTCTGGGCTCTCTATTCTGTTCCATGGATCTATGTGTCTGTTTTTGTGCCAGTATCATACTGTCTTGATGATGACAGCTTTGTAATAGAGCTTGAAGTCCAGACTTGTGATGCCACCAACTTTGGCTTTCTTTTTCAATATTCCTTTGGCTATTTGAGGTCTTTTCTGGTTCCATATAAATTTTAGGATTATTTGTTCCATTTTTGAAAAAAGTCGATGGTATTTTCATAGGGATTGCATGAAACGTGTAGATTGCACTAGGTAGCATACACATTTTCACAACTTTTGTTCTTCAATCCATGAGCACGGAATGTTTTTCCATTTCTTTGTGTCTTCCTCAATTTCTTTCTTGAGTACTCTATAGTTTTCTGAGTACAGATTCTTTGTCTCTTTGGTTAGGTTTATTCCTAGGTATCTTATGGTTTTGGGTGCAATTGTAAATGGGATTGACTCCTTAATTTCTCTTTCTTCTATTTTGTTGTTGGTGTATAGAAATGCAACTGATTTCTGTGCATTGATTTTATATCCTGACACTTTATTGAATTCCTTTATGAGTTCTAGTAGATTTGGAGTGGAGTCTTTTGGATTTTCCACGTAAAGTATCATATCATCTGCAGAGAATGAGATTTACTTTCTTTGCCGGTTTAGATCCTTTAATTTCTTTTTGTTGTCTGATTGCTGAAGCTAGGACATCTAGTATAGAATAGCAGTGGTGATAATGGACATCCCTGCCCTGTTCCTGACCTTAGCAGAAAAACTCTCAGTTTTTCTCCATTGAGGATGATATTTGCGGTGGGTTTTTCATAGATGGCTTTGGTGATACCGAGGAATATATCCCCCATTCCTTTGAAGAGTTTTGATCAGGAAGGGATGCTGTACTTTGTCAAATTCTTTTTCAGCATCTATGGAGAGTATCATATGGTTCTTGTTCTTTCTTTAATTAATGTATTGTATCACATTGATTGATTTGCAGATGTTGAACCAACCTTGCAGCCCTGGCGTAAATCCCACTTGGTCGTGGTGAATAATCCTTTTAATGTACTGTTGGATCCTGTTGGCTAGTATTTTGGTGAGAATTTTCGCATCTGTGTTCATCAAGGATATTGGTCTGTAATTCTCTTTTTTGATGGGATCCTTGTCTGGTTTTGGGATCAAGGTGATGCTGGCCTCATAAAATGAGTTTGGAAGTTTTCCTTCCATTTCTATTTTTTGGAACAGTTTCAGAAGAATAGGAATTAATTCTTCTTTAAATGTTTGGTAGAATTCCCCTGGGAAGCCATCTGGCCCTGGGCTTTTGTTTGCTTGGAGATTTTTGATGACTGTTTCAATCTCCTTACTGGTTATGGATCTGTTCAGGTTTTCTATTTCATCCTGGTTCAGTTGTGATAGTTTATATGTTTCTTAGAATGCATCCATTTCTTCCAGATTGTCAGATTTGCTGGTGTATAGTTGCTCATAATATGTTCTTATAATTGTTTGTATTTCTTTGGTGTTGGTTGTGATCTCTCCTCTTTCATTCATGATTTTATTAATCTAGGTCCTTTCTCTTTTCTTTTTGATAAGTCTGGCCAGGGTTTTATCAATCTTATTAATTCTTTCAAAGAACCAGCTCCTAGTTTCCTTGATTTGTTCGGTTTTTGTTTGTTTGTTTGTTTGTTTTGGTTTCTATTTCATTGATTTCTGCTCTGATCTTTATTATTTCTCTTCTCCTGCTGGGTTTATGCTTTTTTTGTTCTTTCTCCAGTTCCTTTAGGTGTAGGGTTAGGTTGTGTATTTGAGACCTTTCTCGGTTCTTGAGAAAGGCTTGTATCACTATATACTTTCATCTCAGGACTGCCTGTGCTGTGTCCCACTTATTTTGAACAGTTTGTTTTCATTTTCATTTGTCTCCATGAATTTTTTCAATTCTTCTTTAATTTCCTGGTTGGCCCATTCATTCTTTAGTAGGATGCTCTTTAGCCTCCATTTATTTGAGTTCTTTCCAACTTTCCTCTTGTGATTGAGTTCTAGGTTCAGAACATTGTGGTCTGAAAATAGGCAGGGAATGATCCCTCATCTTTTGATACCGGTTGAGACCTGATGTGTGACCCAGCATGTGACCTATTCTGGAGAATGTTCCATGTGCACTAGAGAAGAGTGTGTATTCTGTTGCTTTGGGATGGAATGTTCTGAATATATCTGTGATGTCCATCTTGTCCAGTGTGTCATTTAATGCCTTTATTTCCTTGTTGATCTTTTGCTTGGATGATCTGTCCATTTCAGTGAGGCAGGTGTTAAATAAGTCCCCTACTATGATTGTATTATGGTTGATGTGTTTCTTTGATTTTGTTATTAATTGGTTTATGTAGTTGGCTGCTCCCATGTTAGGGGCATAGATATTTAAAATTGTAGATCTTCTTGTTGGACAGATCTTTTAAGTATGATATAGTGTCCTTCCTCATCTCTTACTCTAGTCTTTGGCTTAAAATCTAATTTATCTGTTATAAGTATTGCCACCCCAGCTTTCTTCTGATGTCCATTAGCAGGGTAAATTGTTTTCCACTCCCTCACTTTAAATCTGGAGGTGATTTGAGTCTAAAATGAGTTTCTTGTAGGAAGATATTGATGGGTTTTTTTTTTTTATCCATTCTGATACCCTTTGTCTTTTGATTGGGGCATTTAGCCTATTTACATTCAGGGTAACTATTGAGAGATATGAATTTAGTGCCATTGTATTGCCTGTAAGGAGACTGTTACTGTATATTGTCTCTGTTCCTTTCTGATCTACTACTTTCAGGCTCTCTCTTTGGTTAGAGCACCCCTTTCAATATTTCCTGTAGAGCTGGTTTGGTGTTTGCAAATTCTTTCAGTTTTTGTTTGTCCTGGAAGCTTTTAATCTCTCCTATTTTCAGTTATAGCCTAGCTGGATATAGTATTCTTGGATGCATATTTTTCTCATTTAATGCTCGGAATATGTCATGCCAGTTCTTTCTGGCCTGCCAGGTCTCTGTGGATAAGTCTGCTGCCAATCTAATATTTCTACCGTTGTATGTTACAGATTTCTTGTCCTGAGCTGCTTTCAGGATTTCCTCTTTGTCACTGAGACTTGTAAGTTTCTATTAGATGATGGGGTGTGGACCTATTTTGTTGATTTTGAGGGGAATTCTCTGTGCCTCCTGGATTTTGATGTTTGTTCTGTTTGCCATATTAGGGAAATTCTCTACAGTCATTTACTCCAATTTACCTTCTGCCCCTCTTTCTTTCTTTTCTTCTTTTGGAATCCCAATTATTCTGATATTGTTTTGTTTTATGGTATCACTTATCTCTCAAATCCTCCCCTTGTGGTCCAGTAGTTGTTTGTCTCTCTTTTGCTCAGCTTCTTTATTCTCCGTTATTTGGTCTTCTATATCACTAATTCTCTCTTCTGCCTCATTTATGCTAGCAGTAAGAGCCTCCATTTTTTTTATTGCACCTTGTTAATAGCTTTTTTATTTCAACTTAGTTAGATTTTAGTTCTTTCATTTCTCCAGAAAGGGTTTCTCTAATATCTTCCATGCCTTTTTTGAGCCCAGCTAACACATTGAGAATTGTCATTCTGAACTCTAGTTCTGACATATTACCAATGTCTGTATTGATTAGGTCCCTAGTTGTCAGTACTACCTCTTGTTTTTTTTTTTTTTTTTTTTTTTTTTGTGGTGAGTTTTTCCACCTTGTCATTTTATCCAGATAAGAATATATGAGTGAGAAAATAAAATACTAAAAGGTTGGCAAAGACCCCCAAAAATGTATGCTAACCAAATCAAGAGACCCAAAACTGGGGGGAGAAGAAAGGGGAAAGATAAGGGTAAACACGATGAAGGGATGGAATATGACTGTAATGAGGAAAATTTTAAAAAATTTCTAAAAAAGAAATTGATAAGAGAAGTTGGTTGGAAAAAAAAAAGAGAGAGAATGTGCTTAGGCTGCAGACTAGAAGAAAGCCATGTGCTAGATTTAGGATATATTTTGATCTAGTAGAAGAAATTTTATCCCAAAAATTTTCAGAAAAAAAAAAAAAAACCCTATATGTATACAGAAAATAAGGTTAAATACAATGAAGGGATGACATATGAGTATAACAATCAAGGTTTAAAACGATTTTTTTAAAGAAAGGTATAGTTAAGATAAACTAGTTAAAAAATGTTAAAAGAGGAAAGGAAAAGTTAAAAAAAATAAGAAAAAAATAAAATAAAATAAAATAAATTAACTTTGCAAGAGTAAAGGATCATGAGAGAAAAGCCATGAATTCTATGCATGGCCTCCCCTAGCTCTGGATTTCCTCTGTTCTCCTTGATCAGTGAGCTTGGTCTTGGCTGGACGTTCTTACTGATCTTCTGTGGGAGGGGCCTGTTGTAGTGATTCTCAAATGTCTTTGTCCAAGGTGGAGTTGCACTGCCCTTGCCAGGAAGCTGGGCTAAGTAATCTTCTCAGGTTAGCTCTTGGAGCTTTTGTTCCCTGATTGCTTTCCATAGAACTCTGGAGGATGGGAATGAAAATGGTGGCCTCCCAGTCTTCGGCCTGAAGGAGCCAAGAGCTCGGGCCCCACTCCTCAGTGCACCCTCAGAGAAAAGCAGTCACTCCCATCTCCCTGGTCTCTGGCCCTGCTCTGAGTTCACCCAGCCTGTGACCAAGAGCTTCTATCTCTGACACATGGCCCCATTTGGAGTCTCTAAACCCAGCAGATTCCTGCCATGCTGCTCCCCTGGAGGAGGAAAGTGAGTCTCCCTGGATCTGCCACTTGTGAGGTCCCTGCTTGAAGAGCAGTGGCCCGACTGTGGAGGTAGGGATGTTTTTTATTTCCATTTTGTAGGTGAGGAAACTGAGGAATCGTGTGTGGATAACTTACTTGCTCAAGGTCACACACTATGTTTTTGAGTCTGCCTTTAGAATCCACACCTTACTGCATGGTTGTGCTGTCTTTCTTCAATCTCCATGTTAGGGTTGTTAAACTGGATCTATGTTGCCCTTGAGTTTGGTCAGGCCAAGAGGTACCCATCCCAAGTTTGAGGTTTGGAGGAGGTAGCAAGCTTCCTTTAGACCTATGATGTGTTCTCCCATTGCCCTTTTATCAGACTCTCCACTAGGTTCTTGGGGGGAAAAAAAGAAAAAGAAAAAATCATTTTGGTGGGTTTTCTTTTTTTCCTCTACCAATGCATTATACTTTCAAATTTCAGAATAGTTAGAAATTTATGTGGAGCTATGAAAGGAAAATAAAATCGTTTCTATCCTTATTTTTGCAATTTAAAAGTAAATCTACCTTTGATACAGATTTATTGTAGGTTTCTTTCATATTTCTGCATTCTATAAAAATGACATTTTCATCTGTGACATCTTAATAAAACACTTACAGTTGAAGTAACCATTACTTTTCCAAACCCCCAATTTTTAAGAGCTTTGCCTTGAGTGACAGAATAACCAACATTACTTATAAAATGAGGAATTCTCATAAAAATATAGTAGCTTTCTGGGTTTGTACAATTGTAATAGTTGTGACTGTTACAAAATAAGATAATATCTATGCTTCTCTCCCTTTCAAAATAATATTTTGGAGTGAATTGGGAGAGAGAAATTTTCTATGTGATGAAAACTCAGAACAGTAAAGACAATGATCATCCCAAATGATGTACAATCATCTTGTCATACTTGAAGTTTGGATGGCCCTATTTATAGTGGACAGAGAACAAAACTCTGCCTAATATTTTCTTATGATATAAAACCATCATTTCAAAATATAAAAGAAGTGGCAAGCTTTATTTATCTCTGTGGCTTACTGATGTGTCTTCTCTCTTGTTGGTAGACCTGTGGGCAGCTCAGGCCACCTGTCAGTGAGTCCAACCTCTGGGGTTATTGTATGAAGATAACTGAACAAAATAGTGTCTTCCAGTTTCTCAACCATCCATCTGGGGAGAGGAATCCATCATTGTCTATAACAGGATCCTTTAAATTAGGGCTGGGCTTGTCAGTTTCAACCAGGTACATTTCAACTCTACTGGAAAGTACTGTCAACCTGGAAGACTCTTCTTCACCTGTGTTACTGTGTATGTTATTTTCTTTCTTTTTTTTTTTTAAATTTTTATTTTATTTTGTTTTTTAAAGATTTTATTTATTTATTTGAGAGAGAGAGAGAGCATGAGAGTAGAGAGGTCAGCAGGAGAAGCAGACTCCCTGCCGAGCAGGGAGCCCAATGTGGGACTCGATCCCTGGACTCCAGGATCATGACCTGAGCCAAAGGCAGTTGCTCAACCAACTGAACCACCCAGGCACCCATGTATATTGTTTTCTTGATCTAGCTGAGTAATGTACACAGGTGGGAAACCTGGTAATTCTTGACAGTTTGGGCATTCTGAAAATGGCTGGGGTCATAGGAGAAACAAAGATTCAAGCAAAAGGCCCAGCCTGCCAAATTATACTGCATTTTCTTGTTGGGAGCTGTGGTAAATGACTGTGCTGTAAATCTGTATGCTCGCAGTACTGGGTAACGGTTGATAGGTATGTCACAGCTCTGGGATATTCAGTACACTGGTCTATGCTGGAGTGTTGACCGGGGTTCACAGTGTATTGAGGGTGTCAAATTATAGTTTGCCATTTCTTTGAAAAACATAGAGAAGTGAGCAAAAATGGAATGCATTTTGATTATGATACTATAACTTGGACTGTTTTGGAACTGATAACCTATACCTGGGCATTCCTTCTTTTATTTAGATTATGCCCCTATTTGACTACCTGCTATTAATGTTTATTAGCCTCAAGAAGATGATGCTGAACACAGCATGGAGTAAAATAGGCTCTACACATAGCCAGACCTGTGTTTATTCACGTTCATTGATTCATTAAACAGACATTTGTGGCCATTTTATTAAGGGCAAACATTATTTTATATAGGATAGAGCAGAGGAAAAAAAGGTTGCCATATGCCTAATTTTCATTTAACTTTTATGAACTTTTATTCTGTCATAAATATGGAACTATAATACTTAGCATCTATGTGTTATGGGAATAATATAAACAACAAATTTATTTGTCCCAGCATATAGTAGGTAACCAAAATTTAGGCAAATTGTATTATTTATTTATTTATTTATTTAATATTTTATTTATTTATTTGACAGACAGAGATCACAAGTAGGCAGAGAGAGAGAGAGGAGGAAGCAGGCTCCCTGCGGAGGAGAGAACCCAATGTGGGGCTCCATCCCAGGACCCTGAGATCATGACCTGAGCTGAAGGCAGAGGCTTAACCTGCAGAGCCACCCAAGTGCCCTGTAAATGGTATTATTTAAATAATACTATCCACATATTATTTTATTATTATTTTTAGTGTGCTAGGAATGATACCGGTAACGAGAGGAAAATTTAAAAATGTAAATTATTCACATAAAAGTGGTACAAATGATTTGTATCTTTTTGCTTGTCTTATTAGATAGAGCAGGGACAAATTCAGAAAAACTCATTTAGGATTATGTTGTGTCACTTTAGAAGGAGGATTTTTTTGTTTCAAACAAAAGGAAAAGTATTGTAATTTGATTTTTCTTCCTTGTATTATTTTCACTCAATGCACGGCATAGTGATGTTATAATAAGTAGATTAAGATGGACCACATCTTTACATCTGCTTCAGTCCTGTGTTGCTTCTTGGTACTCAGTTACAATGGTTTTGTAAGACACCAGGTGATTTCGAGAACTTGCAAAAGTCCTCCTTGTACTGATTTCTCCATTTGGGTTGAAACACATTGATGTTCAGTCACGATGCTTTTACAGATATTGCCAAAGACTGAATAACTACAGGAAACAGGCATCTAGATTAGATCACGGACTCTGAGAACTCAGAGAACTTGTATGGGATACAAGTTTGTATCCCATACAGACCCTTCAGGAGTTGGGTCCAGGATCATGAAACTACGGACCTTCAAAATCCTAGGGCTACACTTTACTTACTCTCATCCAACCCACTGCTCTGAAGTTGGGAAACAACAGAAAAACTGGATGTAGCAAATTATTTCCCTATGACTGAAGTGAAAGCTTATCTCTCAGAAACAGAAGTTCTGTGGTCATACAAGAAAATGAGTCTAAACTAGACTCTTGTCGAAGCAGGAAGGTAAACAGCGGGAGTTGAGGAGCAATATGGTAGCGAGTGTGGGTGAGGAGAAAGCAATAGGGTGGCTTAGTGCGGGGGCGGGGATACTGCTGAGGACCAGAAGGGAGGTGATCTGGATGAACCTCTGAGTAAAAAGCTGTCTCAGGTAGCAGTTTTTAAGTCTTCCCAGATGGCATGATTAGGAGTGAGCTAGACTCAGTGAAAGGACAACTCTAAAAGAACACAGATTAAAATTTTCCTCTCAGATGGAGTTCCTCAATATTGTCCACCGGGTTGACCTAAAGTTTGACGGTGACCCTGAGAACTGCACCCTGCATTTTTTGTGCCTTCAGGGGTCTTGCAGATCTAGCTCCTAGGCTTCTGGCTGCTTCTTCTGTAGTGCTCCACCTCCTTCTGGGTTTCAGGAATCCTCTCTGGAAATTCGATTTCATCCTATTCCTTTTCCAGGTCGCATTTCAGTGACAATCTACTTAGAATTGAATTATCATCTCAGCTCTGCGACCAATACCATTGACTATGGAAAAGTTACTTAATCTGGGAATGAGCTTCCTCAGCTGCTGGGGAGTAGTTCTATGGGATAATCTCCCAGATCTTTCTAAACAGTGAAAAAACCGTATCCTAATGATATATTCTTAGGATATTTTACAATAAATTGTTTATTATCCTACAATAAAGTGATTTAACTGTTATTCATCACCTCTTTTTTGTCATTCAGAAGGGAATTCTGAGAATTTGTTAGTATTTGTGAAGTTTTCAATCAATTGTAGAGCATTATACAATTGTGAGTTATTATTTTAAAACCAGGGATCTATTCAGATTTTGTGAAGATTGATGTTTATAGAATTTTATAAACAAATACAAAATGATAAATACTAAATTAGGAATAAAGATAAAAGTTTATTTAAAATGAGAAAAGAAATCACAACAAAGCACAAATACTAAGTTGCTGGCAATTACTACAAAATATACCAAATCCAAAATAATAACATAATAACTGTTACTACAGCATCATTGTATATTTTTTCTTCTATTTTTAAAGTGAACATATTCTATTGTCTTTCTGTATAGCAACAATTTTATATTATTTTAAGTAAAGGCAACATAATATTATTTCTAAAGTATAGAGAATAGAGTGATTCTTTTAGTATGATCATTTGTCTTTTAAAAATTATTGATATTTGAGTAGTATTTCATTCAACTTTACAACATGTTATTGGCAACCACTGTAATTTTTAGGATTGTTTTAAAATTTGAGACAACCCATGTTCTCTATTGTTTTTTTTTCATACAGCTTAATCTTATACTGTAAGATTTCAGGATTTTAACATTTCTTCCCTCCCATCCCTTATGCCATTATTGTTAAATTTTAAAGGGATGTTGTCCTATCTTTCTTTCCTTTGTGGCAGTTTCCATTTCTTTGTGTAGATCTAAGTTTCTGACTTAGATTGTTTTTTACCTGCTGGAAGAACTCCCTTTAACTTTTCATCAGAGTAGGTCTGCTGGCATCAAATTCCCTATTTTTGTCTATCTGTGAGTCTATTTCTCCTTTACTTTTAAAGACTATTTCCACTGGGTAAATAATTCTGTGTTAACAGATTTTTTTTCCTTTTCTCTCTTTAATGTGTATTATCTTCTTTCTTGCATGATATCTGGTGAAAAGTCCATGGTAATCTTTATACTTGTTTCTCCTACATGATGTGATTCCCTCTCTAGTGTTTTAACATTCTTTCTTTGGACTTGATTTTCAGCAGTTTGAATAGGTTACGCCAAAATGAGTCTTTCTTTTGGGGTATTTGTCCTGTCTGGTGACCTATGAGCTTCTTGGATTTGTGGTTTGCTGTCTATCACTAATTTTGGAAAATACTCAGTGTGATATTGTGGTTTATAATAAGAAATTATGCATTTACTCCCCACATAGAGCTCCTAAAACTCTTGGAGTTTCCTAAGTGAAGAGCTAGTAGGGCATCTTTTGTTATGTTAATGAGGCAACTTTTGGAAAGCTCCTAGGCAACCTAAGAATGGGGGCTGGTCATCAGAGGAACCAACCATGTGATTAGAGGGTTAAAATTATCAATCCCACCCCAGATTTCCAAGGAGGAGAGAGAGGCCAGAAATTGAGTTCAATCACTAGTGGCCAAAGATTTATCAGTCATTTCCTATATAAGGAAACCTTCATTACAATCTAAAAGGAGGGTGTTCAGAGAGCCTCGGGGTTGGTGAGCACGCTGAAATTTGGGGAGAGTGGCCAGCTCAGAGAGCGAGGACGTTCCACATCCCTTCCATGTGCTTTGTGCTATGCATTCCCTCCATCTGGCTGTCCCCGAATTGTAACTGTTTCTTATAAATTGGTCAACTGGTAAAGTGAAATGTTTCTCTGAATTCTGTGAGCCATTCTAGCAAATTAATCAAAGCCAAGGAGGGGGTCTTTAGAACCCTGATCTATATAGCAGGTTGGGCAAAAGCACAGTAGTGACCTGGATTAGCAACTGGTCTAAAGTCTTGTAGGACTGAGAATTTCACCTTTGGGATCTGATGCTATCTTCAGGTAGACGATGTCAGAATGGAATTAATTGCTTGGTCTCGTGGGAAAACACACACATGCATTGTAATTGGCATCAGAATCAGATCCAGCCGTTGTTTCCTGAAGTATTCATTATGTTCTGTTCTCTAATTTCCTTTCGGGAGTCCAATGACAAGTATGGAAGACCTTTTGATACTGTTTCGTAGCTTTTGGGTGATCTGGGTTTTGTTTTGCTTGTTTACTCTTTTTTCTCTTTGCATTTCAGTGTGGGTAATTTCTATTAACTCATCTTCAGCCCCTAATGATTTCCTAGCTGAACCATCTAATGAACTAGTCAAAGTTATTATTTATCTTTGTTATTATTTTCATTAATCCTAGCATTTTGATTTGAATACTTTCTTAGAATTTCATCTCTGGGCTGAAATTACCTGTCTGGTCTTTAATGTTGCCTTTTTCCCCCGTCAGAGCATATAATATATTAATCATAGCCATTTTAAACTCCCTGTCTGCTGGGGCGCCTGGGTGGCTCAGTGGATTAAAGCCTCTGCCTTCGGCTCAGGTCATGATTCCAGGGTGCTGGGATCGAGCCCCGCATTGGGCTCTCTGCTCAGCCAGAAGCCTGCTTCCTCCTCTCTCTCTGCCTGCCTCTCTGCCTACTTGTGATCTGTCTCTCTGTCAAATAAATAAATAAAATCTTAAAAAAAAAAAAAAAAAAAAAACCAAACAAACAAACAAAAAAACTCCCTGTCTGCTAATTCCAACATCTGCATCATAACCTGGTCTGAATCTGATGGGTGCTTTGTTTCTTTAGACTGTGCTCTTTTTTTCCTACCCTTTTGTGTGTCACATAATTTTTGGTTGAAAGGCAGACATGGTAAATAAGACAGTAAATACCGAGATTTATATTTTTTATGCTTAGAGATGAGCATGCCTTTCTCTCTGCTGAGTTTTTGATGTGTGGGTAATGATTATTTGTAAAGTGAGTAAATATAACCATTTAGAATTTTGTGGGGTGATCTTCATTACTTTCTAAGTAAGTGATGTATGTCGTGTTGAGCACAGTATACAGACAAAAACATATATGAATTTTAGTCTTGGAATATAACAGACTATATCTAACAACAGTTTAAATATTACAATTAAAAAAAAAAAAAAAAAAAGGAAGGTCTGTGTTTGACCAGGAATTAGAAGTTGGGAAATGACAACAGGGGACAGACAGTATACAGTATGGTGTTTCTGTTTGAGATGATGGAAGTCCTGGAAATAGACAGTAGTGATGGTTGAACGACTTGCAAATGGATTAATTCCACTGAATTATACACTTTAAAATGAATAAAATCACAAATTTTATTTTATGTATGTTTTACCATAATAAAAAAGTAATTTAAAAAATAGCACGTGTGTATGCTTGATTCTCTGTGGGACTTATTTTATCACAATTAAAGAACCACAAACTGTGTTTTATGAAAACAAACTGTGTGGAACGGAATGAGGTCATTGCTTATAAAACCAAACCTTGCTCAATGGTCATAAAATTTACTGAAGCAGAACTGAGGCTGCTGGTTCTCATTGTCCATACTCTGGTTGCTTTACAAACTTGTGCTCACACCTTCATGTTCGGTCTGTTAGTTTTCTGCCTGGGAGTGTTCTGATTTTCTCAATGCCTTTATTTCTTTGGTTCTTATTTTATGTGTCTGGTTTTGTCTTATCATGCATGATTCTTTTTTTTTTTTTTTTTCCTTAAATCCATGATTTGGACAATTAGAGGTTTTAGTTTCTACTATGATCAAAGAATTTTTGACATTTTGAAGGTTTTCTTCTTCATTTTCCTATATATTTCTGGCTTCTACTAGAATACCTCTCATCATATTTGACTCTTTGGATTAATTGATAATTCTGAAAATATACAAATATAATCTGAAAATACACATACCCCCAAATAATACAAATGCATCCCAAGATTATTATTTTGTATTGAGCTATGTAATTATATAATTGAATTATTATTATGCTACAAACATTGGTCCTATAAAATGTGTGTGTGGATTGATAGATGTACAGATAGATTTATTGTTCCTGTCTTTAGTTTTTTTTTTTCCTTTTCTAGCCTCACTGAGGTATAAATGACAAATGAAAACAAAATATATTTAAAGTGACAACGTGATTATTGGATATATGTATATATTGTGAAATGATTAACAATCAAGTTAACTATCACATCTGGTACCTCACATAATTTGTGTGTATGTATGTGTGTGTGCAAATACTTAAGATCTATAGACAGATTCTTTCTTATACTCTTTTGCTGCATTGGTTCAATATTGAATGTCATTTCATCTCAACCATCAGAATTTGTCCTTGTTTTTAAGAATTTATATTCTTATCCAAAAAATAAGGATCTTCTTATTGTATCTGAAGTATCACCTTTTATCTATCTATCTATCTATTTATTTATTTATTTTTGAGAGAGAGAGAGGTAGGGGAGGAGCAGAGGAAGAAGGAGGGAGAGAATTTTTTTTTTAATTTTTAAAAATTTTTTAAAAAGATTTTTATTTATTCATTTGATAGACAGAGATCATAAGTAGGCAGAGAGAGAGAGAGGAAGGGAAGCAGGCTCCCTGCCGAGCAGAGAGCCCGACATGGGGTTCGATCCCAGACCCTGAGATCATGACCTGAGCGGAAGGTGGAGGCTTAACCCACTGAGCCACCCAGGTGCCCCAAGGAGGGAGAGAATCTTAAGCAGGCTCCATGCCCAGTCATGGGCATGCTCGTCATGGGGCTCAATCTCAAAACCCTGAGCTCATGACCGGAGCTGAAATCAGGAGTTGCATGCTTAACTGACTGAGGCACCCAGGGGCCCCTGAATTAGCACCTATTCTCAATGACTTGTTAAGCTTTTATTTCTTCATTTTTTATGATATAATTTTACTGAAATTGCAACAAAGTCTAAACTCATTCTGCTTACCACCCAAAAGGCCAGTAAGCTAAGAGGCAAGATGCTAGGGCAAGGAAAGTGACTCTCTTTTTTTAAGGAGAACCAAGGAAATGATGGATTATTGTCCCAAAGAACCATCTCTCCCAGCACGAGATGTGAGCTCCTTTCATGTTAGGAGGAGGGGGAAGGGGGTTGAAATCAAAAGGTGCCCGACATCTGTAGACACTGGGGAAGGAGGAGTAACTTCTTTTCCCTTGTTTCCCAGTTGATCTTTCTGTACAGGAATCTGTTCAGGTCATTCCTGTAACTCTTAAACATGGCATGGTCATTTCTGTATGTACTTCCTTATCTCCTTCAGTCAGGTTGGTTTTGGGTAAAAACAGATTTTCTTTTTTTTTTTCAAATATCAACTGTAAGCAAAATTCATTCAATGATTAACATGCCTATGTACAGGGCTAAGCAGAAGTTTCTAAGCTGTAGGTTATGGCAGCAAAGAAAATAGTGTCAGACATGCTAAGTTTATCCCTGTTACAAAATAGAGCAAGCTGTATATAATCCCCTTAAATGCTTCGATATCTTTAAAAAACTATTTAGAGCAGAATGGGTTATTTGTATTTTATTTACAGGAGAATTACTTTAGAAACCTCATGCCTTAGGATAATCTTAAATAAAATAATTTATTCAATAATGTTGTATATTCGAACAACTGGATTTGATACCTTTTTTGTTCTTTACGATTTGACTTTGGAAACAAAAGACTTCCCTAAACTTCAGCTATTATTTGATTAGTAATACTATGGAGGGGATAGAAAAAAAGACAGGATAGGTGGCCAAGATTGGGGTGGGGTACAGAATTAAAACATCTTAAATAACATATTCCAGATATAGAAGAGGTTAGGAACTTACAGTCATCTGCTATGAATTTGAGTAGCTAAATTTACATTACACAACCTAATGGCCATTGCTGTGGAGCAATCTGTAGGTTCACAGAGCTTTTTGTTCACCAAAGTAGGACATAGTCCATATGTTAGAAAGGAGCTCATATTTACATTGTGCCTATGCCATGTAAAGCGTATTTCTTAATTTACTTTTCAAAAACAATTCTGTCATGTAGATATCACATTTCTATTTTACAAGTATTGCACTGGGCCCAGAAGCGTTAACATACTCTGTATTTCAATCAGCAAACAGTGGTGGAGATGAGAGCCCAATGCTCACGTGTGCTACCCCAGGAAGCCTTTCCATCTGTGGACACCCTCCATCTCTGTTTACAGATCATGGAGCATTAACCAAGTGAGTAAATTTTTGGTATAGAGAAAAGTGAGTACTATAACCCAGTTATGACACAACCTATTATTATATTCTGTTGAAATATAATCATAAAGAAATCTGTTTCTCGATATGCCTTTAAATCCTACATTTAACACAACTTTCATAGAAGGGTTCTATTATATTTGACCATGTAATGAAATGCTTAAATCTTTGATTATCAATTTATCAGTCTAAAAAAAAATTAAGACTATTTTTTTAGATCTGTTTTAGGTTTATCACAAAATTTAGAGGAAAGATGAAAGATTTCCCTTACACCCTTACCCCCACACACGGATATGTCCCCAGCATCACTCCCCAGAGGGGTACATTTATTGCCAAGGATGAACCTACACTGACCCATCATAACCACCGAGTGCACAGCTTACCTTAGTGTTCACTCTTGGTGTATAATCTATGGTTTGGACAAATGTATAGGGTCCCATACATTATACAGAGTATTTTCACTGCCCTAAAAAGCCTCTGTGTTCTGCCTGTACAGCTCTCTCTCTCATCCCTGGCAAACACTGATCTTTTCGCTGTCTCCATAGTTTTGCTTTTTCTAGAATGCCATACAGTTGGAACCTTCAACATCTTTTTAAAAACAAATATATTCCGTTCTTCACACTGATCTTTCTCTCTTTTTCTGCAATATTTTCACTCAAATAAATGCTCTAAGGCCTTTGCTCACTGATGTTTTATTCCCAAAGCCAGCTCACTATGTGTTTTATGCAAGTGAGTCATAACAATCTTAAAGTTTTGGGTGAAGATGGAAGATTTCGCACTGCCTGTGTGAGTGTCCTTCTCACTTCTTCGCCCTCCCCTCCATGTTGAGCTAAGCGTCAGGCTTCACTTGACAGGTTCTCTGACAGTTTCTTTGGCGTAGAGAACTGAGTCTATTTGGAAATTCTTAAAGTGCTTCTTGAAAAAGATAAACTGAATTCTACCTACCATCTCAATAGGTCTGTGAATATACACACTTGCTACTTACATATGTTTTAAACAGTGTCTTCAAAAATCAGAACATTGTATTTGCATTCTGGGACTTCCATTATAAATTTTAACAGGAAGGTATAGTTTTAATACAGTAGCACACACTTGCTGTTTTGAATCTTAGTTGCATCCCAGAAATACAGTGAACTGTTTACGATAGTCCCTCCTGAAATTTTGAACCCAGGTAACTTCAAAAGTACCTATATGTTTCCAGGTTGGGAAAAACAGATTAAAAAACAAAGTGCAGGTGAACCCTACTGGTTTGCTTTCTGCTTTGTGTTAAAATTATTTTCAGTGATGATTCATATGTTACTTGAAGGCAATGTGTTTGCGTTGGTGACTTGACGTGCAGTATGCCCTTGAAATTTTAGGGAAAAAAAAAAAGAAATTGCTTATTTCCAGCTATTATCATGATTGTTAAACCATTACTAATCTGATTTCATGTGGAGAGGTTGAGAGAGGAAGCCAAAGGAAGATGAATGGAGGGTAAAATGAGTGGAAGAGTGGAATTAAGGTCATCGATATAAATGTGTTGCAGCATTTAAAATAGCACATCCATGGTGTGTGTGTGTATATAATTACTGCATATATTTATGTTGATGCTGTTGCTTTGATCTGAAACTATCTTTAGAGGAGTGTAGATATTTTCATCCAGAAGCTCTTTGATAACGTGTTCCAGTCCTTGTCTAACGTGCTTCTTCCTCGGTTACCTCCAAGTAGACAGATGCCTTCAGAGGACGCTGTACAGTACCACATTGTAGCCAGTTGCCAAATATATCCTTTAACATTTTTATCATATTCTGGATGAAATCTGGGAATTCAGGACATCTGAACAGACATTCAAGGATCTCCTTTCCCCAACTGTCAACTGTATCAGATGCACTGAATTACTATAATTATTTATTCTCACCGTACAGATTGCAAGGAACAATGTAATCTGCTTCTTGAACTATTGACCCTACATCAATTTTCTAAACTAACAACACACAAGACATAGCAGCATTGTTGTAAAATAAGACCTTCCGGGAATAAACATACTTATCATTGTGCTCTGTTCTTAAACACTGCAAGACGTGATTTTGAGATTTACCTAGGAGTCCATTCCTTAGGAGGTACCTGGATACAATGATGAAGTCCTCTTCCCAAATGGCTCATAGAACTCGAGATATCTTTACTCACCACATGTGATGCATTATAGAGGAATAATGGGGTCGGAACCCTATTATAATTTAATAAATAGATGGGGAAACACCTTTGCAAGGTCACCCAGACAGTGTAAAAATAGTATCTTTTGTTTCTCCACTTACAACTTTTGCCTTTTTGTCATTTGTCCATGTCAAATGACACTGATATGGTTAATATGTCTATTTATTCATGTTTATATGCCAAGAATAATTCTAAATCCCCAAATTAAAAAATAAAAATAAAGAAACCACCAACTCTGATTTTTGATTGAAGATTTAAAAAGAGTGACCTCATCATTTTCACAGAAAATACTGGCAGCTAATATATAATTTTGTCTCAATTCCTCTCACGTTTGAATAATTGGTACAGAACAATAAAAGAAAACATCACCCTTGAGAGCCATTGACATTTTGCACTCAGCTAATATTGTGAAAGCATCTTAATTATATACAAAATCCTCTCAATCAGGAGCTTGCACTTGAAAAGAAATACATAGTCAACTGTTTCTGTGTTTATGAACCGGGGCAACCATAGGCTTATCTCTGTGTGGCATTGGAGTTTTCACACACGATACAATTGCACATTTCTTTTATCTTCACAACTATTCTCTGATTCTTTATTGACAGACTTAAAAGTTTTACAGATAGGGATCCTGAGAAGTGCTGAGTGGCTTATCTAAGGTGGCAGGGGGCCTCTCAATGCTGTGGAGAGGACTGCTGAAATTTGGTGTTGCTTACTTATGAGTCTGGGGGCAGTGTCCTATGAATGAAATAACGAATGTGGAAGGGCACTGGAAAACGGAAAGTTTTGTACAATTTTCTCTTTTTATCTTTTTCTCTCCCCTTTCTTTATGAGAAATACATATGGATTCCATCGCAATGATAAGCGATGACCTCGTAAAGAAGGGTAGGATACCATTTCCTGCTTGGTATCAGGGTGCGCATGTGTCTGCTTGTTGAATGTAGGGGAGATGACCTGGGGGGGGGGGGTTGCTCCAGCTCCCCCTTCCCGGGTGTGACTGGTGTGAAGCTACAAAGCCGATCTCTGCTGGATGGCCAAGGAGCAGCCAGTGAACAACGCCAGCAGCCATGTGGCAGGAAAATCAACTCCGTCTTCTTGGGCATCCTACAGCAGGTCTGTGGGTAGCCAGAGAAGGCTGTTTTAATGGGGATTGTGAAGTCCTCCTGTGTGGAGAAAGCTCTCTCTGTGAACAGAACAGCAGCCCAGTCCAGCAGATGCTTCTTCAGAGGGTGGGAATTAGGTGGAAATGCACCTTCTTTCTAACTTTTCAGTAACATTTACTCATACTTGTTTTTATTTTGCTTTGCATTTGTCCATTGAGAATTAGTTTTACCAGAAGATATTATAGAAGGTAGCCTTATATCTTTTGAATAACTATAAATACTGGATGTCTGAAGCAGTTCCCTCTTTCACAGTAGGAGAAGTTCTCTTGACCTTGCAATCAAAAGAGCTCCTTTATTTTTTATTTGAGCTGCCAAGTAACAAGTGTGGTTGTGGAAGATAACTTTGAGGAGGAGTGGAGTCTAATAATTAAAAAAAAAAAAAACCACCACCTACCATTTTCCATATACTCTATATTACTTCCATTTTCCCCCCAATCGAATTAGCATACTCTTAGCTTCATAGACATTTGTGTGTGTCTCAGCTTTATAATAATAGATAATGCTTTTATAGCGCTTGCTTGCTACTGCATGCCATGTCCTTAGCCAAGCATCGTCTACAGAGGGCGTCACTTAACTCAATAGTTCCTGAGGTGAATATTGTAATTATCAAGCCCCTTTCACAGAGCGGGAGACTAAGGCACAGACAGCTTTAGTAACTTGCCCAAGGTCACCCAGTTAACAACTTCAGAGTCAGAACTGGAAGCCAATGAAGGACCAGGAAGCCCTGGTCTTACCCTCTGTGGTATGCTGCTTTTACTGCCTTGGAGAACTCCCATTCTGACAACACATGGACTAGAGATTTTGAAAGCTAAACACTTTAAGAGAGTTACAACGTAATGTGATCATCAACTCAGTATGGAACAGATTAAATTTCATTGAGAAAAAGATATTTGACCATTATGTTCATTCTGTAAGTCTTTTTTTTCCACGTTGTCAAATGATACTGTTTTTTCATTATCATTGTTCCACTTTAATGCAATATACCTGTACTATGAAAGATTTGAGACAAACAATAAAATCAACACAAATGCAGTCACAGTAACATGTGGAGATCACTGCATAAATCAGTTCTTTTTTAAAATTTTTTGAAAAAATTTTAAAAGATTTTATTTATTTATTTGACAGAGAGAGAGCACAAGTAGGCAGAGCAGCAGGCAGAGAGAGAGGGGGAAGCAGGCTCTCCGCTGAGCAGGGACCCCAAAGACCCTGAGACAGTGACCTGAACCGAAGGCAGGCGCTTAGCTGACTGAGCCACGCCGGTGCCCCATAAATCATTTCTTTGCAAATTTTACATATCATGACATACAAGGAAATTATATTTGTACAATGAAGTACAAATGTTTCAGCCTATTTGGAACATTTTCATAACTCATACAGTAAGTATACATATAGTAAGTATACATACAAAAACATTTTCATAACTTATACAAGTTGGGACAGTCTGTCTTATGTTAATATGATCCCATATATGCTGCTATACATTTTTCATCATTATTTTTAGTCTATATAGTCCTGTATCAGTTATATGCCATGCTTAAATTAACATTTACTGATGACATTTTTGATGGTTTCCACTGTGTGTGTGTGTGTGTGTGTGTGTGTGTGCACGTGCAAGCAATTGTGATAGTGGGTGGGCAGATGGAGAGGGAGAGAGAGAATTTTAAGCAGGCTCCATGCCCAGCATGGAGCTTGATCTCGTGACCCTGAGATCATGACCTGAGATGAAATTAAGAGTCGTACACTTAACTGACTGAGCCACCCAGGTGCCCCAATGGTTTCCACTTTTTAAAATAGGCAAATGAAGTTTCAGTGAACAACTGCAATCATAAAGAAATTAACTTTAAAATTCAAATTTAATTTTAATAAAATTAAAATCTTAGAACACATTTTCTTTAACTATATTTCCAGAGATGATAACCCATCCAGAGTTATGAATTAGAATGTTTTTATTTGTAAGTAACAGAAATCTAAGTAAGCTGGCTTTAAGAATACAGATGATGGGTATTCTTGGATAACCAAAAATCCTGTTTGATTAAAGTTCCGAGTCTGGTGATCTAAGTTTCATTTTTTTCTTCCCTTTCTTTCCTTCCTTTTCTTCCTTTTTTCTCTGGCAACTTTTCCTTAGTCTGGATTCCCTTGAGGTAGAAAATAGTATTCAGTAGTTCTAGATACCTTAGCATATACAACTCTATCCAGAGGAACAAAAAGGCTTTATTGCTGTAGTTCCTTGGAAGAGAAGGAAAAAAACAATCTTTCCTTGAAACACCCAGCAAATGGGTCCTTTAGTCACACTGGCATGTGGCCATTCTCAGGCCAATACTGATGATCAAGGGCTGGAACTGAGATGATTCTCTTGGCATAAAAGTTAGTGTTTGGTCATGACAGCACCAAAATTAAGACAGATCTTTGATTCATTCGTGTACTAACAGTGCTGTAACAAACCATCTTAAATATATGATGGCTGAGGTGTAGGTGCACCTGACCGGTAGTTAACGCTTCACTAAGAAGTGTGTCAGGAACCCACGTTTCTTCCATACTGTGCCTCTTCCACCTTCAACATGTGGTTTCTAAGGTCACCGTGCTCACCTGCCATGAGCCAGCTGACACAGGGAGGGATGTCTGGAGAATCTAAGGACCAAGCTCATGAAGCCTTATAATTTCCATTTACATCCAGTTGGCTTGGACTCAGTAACTCAGCCCCATCAAGCGGAAAGGAGACTGGAGTAAATATTATAGCTGTGTGCCTTACAAGAAGAAGATATAGTTTGGTGAAGAGCATGGCAGTCTGCGCCCCACTTGGGCTAGAGAATTACGCTCAACACCTATAGTTAGGATGGCGACATCTTTCCTCAAAGCCCATGGTCTGCATGAAAACACCGATACTTTTTTCTTCTCTTGTTTCTGGTGTCCTTTTCAAGAGAAGAAAAAAGTATCAGTATTTTCATGGCTGTCGCTTACACACAGACAAATTGATCTCTCCAGATTCCATTTCTATAATTTTTAAAGCTATGTAGGCCATTCATTTTTCCCCATATGGTCCTTCTGTATTTTCCCATATAGTCCTTCTAACTATACTCATAGTGGCATTGAATAAATGTACTATTTTTACTTCATCTAGACCAATCTTGTAGATTGTAATTAAAATATTTTTAGTAATTTAGCAAGTTAAGAAATTGTAGCTCATTATTGTTTGAGTGCTCATTTCTTTGGCTATTAGCTAAATATATATTGTTGTTCATGCCTGCTTCTGATACTAATTCTATTTTTCTCATGTACAGTGTGTTAATATTCTCTTCCACATATTAGAGTTTAGCTAAGACCCATAATCTAAACTATGTTCGGAACAAAACTTAACAATTTCAACTGTAAATTATAATTGTACTAAATATTACCCCAGCAATGCTATTTGCTAAATATATCAATCATATAAATTAACTATTTATTAAGGTGATTTATTAAGGCATATTGATTTATTAAGGCATACCCACCTTCCCTAGATCTAAAAAAAAAAAAAGACATTTTTCTCTATCTCTTTTTTTAAAGATTTTATTTATTTATTTGACATGGACAGAGGCTTCACTGACTAAGCCATCTGTGCACCCCAGAATCTGCATTTCTGTTAAGTGCCAGCGGATGCCACTGCTGCTGTTCTATTTAACACATTTTGCATAGTGAAGTGGTGATGGCAGCAACAGAGAAATTTTTCTGTGAAGACCTTATTTTCCTGTTTATTAAGATAAAAGCAGCCAGTTTTTTTTAATGGAGTAACTTTCCAGTCAACTCCCTAAGTGATTTGATCCTTTCTATAGTTTTATTTCTTTATTTTAAGAGATTCCTTACATGATATCAAAGGAGGAAAGACAAATTTCCTCTCTCATAGGCAATTTTTTTTCTTTTCTTTCTTTCTTTCTTTCTTTCTTTTTTTGCTGAGATCTCAAAGAATGCACACTGTTTTGTCTGGTTCTCATTTCATTAAAATTTGAAATTAAAATATAGCATTTATCCCCCCCCCCCCATTTCTTGTTATAAAAATGTTCACTTACTCAATTCCCTGCCAACATGGGGATTGTGGCTTAGGCTTTTTTTTTTTTTTTAAAGATTTATGTATGTATGTATGTATGTATGTATTTTAGAGGGAGAGAGAGAGAGCAGGATGGAGGGGCAAAGATAGTCCTAAGCAGATTCTGTACTGAGTGCAAAGCCTGAAGCCAGATGTGGAGCTCAGTCTCATGACCCTGAGATCACGGCCCTGAGATCATGAACTGAGCTGAAACCAAGGGTCTGGCACTTAACTAACTGTGCCACCAGGCACCCTGTGGCTTAGGCACTTTTGACAACTAAATTCAAACTCCCCATAGCAGGATAGATGCAGTGGTTGTATAAATAAACATCCCATGTACGAAACTGATTGCTCATTGTGAGAAAGTAATTGTGTTTCCTCCCAACACATGATTTTAGTACCATTATTACGTGCATATTATGTAAATGCGAACTATTTGAGAAATGCCATTTAAAAGAAGTCCTGTATTTATTTAAAATATGTTTTTGATCACTACATATGTCACCATATTAAGAAGCAGCAGTGTGGATAGTGGGTAAGCAGCTCAGTGTGAGGATAAAATGAAAAATACGTCCATGACTACACTACCAGTGTCACGGTAACTCTATATAATTATATATAATTATTTTCTGTTTTCATTACTTTAACAGTTTGAGTCTATGGTTATAATTAAGAAGCTATATCTAAATTTTACCTCCTAATATTTGTTATAAGTAAAAAGCTGCTCTACAGGAAAACACTTACTACAGTTTAAAAATATTATCTTAATAATTGTTATTTAGTGCTTAATTTGGCTGCTCAGCAGTATTTTTTCCAAATTAGTCCAAATTAGTTGCAAACACTGATCTACTCACTATCACAGAAAGCAGAAACTGACCTGCAGCCAGGTACTCAAAAACTTTGATAATAAATATATCTCGCATATCTTTATGTGATTCTGCTTTTCATTATGCAATCTGAAAAATTGTAAAGAAAATCACTGGTGCATGTGTATTTACCTTAATTAATCAGAGTAGAGTCATATTTTTAAAGTACTGTAAGAGAGACCGTGCTTCCTGCAAAAGTCCCCAGTTTGAAAGGCATTTCATTTTTGTGTGGAAAATTGGTGGAAATTCCACCAATGACAGATTCATTTAATTTTCCTTTTTTTAAAGTGAGGTGTAGTTGACATACAATGTTATAGTAGTTTTGTGGGTACAATGTAGTGCATTGACAATTTTATATACCGGGTCGAGTTTACCACAGTAAGTGTAGCTAAGATCTGTTACCATACAACGTTATTATGATATCACTGACAATTTTTCCTATCTTTTCATCACTATGAGTTATTTATTTTCTAACAGGAAGTTTGTGCTTCTTAATCCCCTTCACCTATTTTACCCATTCTCCCACACCCCCCTCCCGACCTTTGGTAACCAATACTTTGTCCTCTGTGTTTATGAGTTTTTTTCGTTCTTTGTGGTTTTTTTTCTGTTGTTTGTTTCTTTTGATCATTTTCCTTTCAACACCTAAAGAAGATTAATCAAACTGCAGGAAAGAAGGGGTCAGGGGAGGATTAGGTAATGAGAAGGAAAGGCAAGGCAGGCCAGGGCTCCTTGGTGAGGCCATCTGGGCTGACGGAGAAGAGCATAAGGCGAAGGAATGCCTGGAGCTGGGAAGGGAGAGGGAGGCCAGCACATCAGAAAACAGAGGAAGAGGGTTAAGTGGTGTCAAAATGAGCTTTTCTTACAATTCAATTTTACCCAAGACAACCTCTGTTCTCTTATAAGTTATCATTTATTTTCAGCTATACTGGGCCTTCTCTCTTTGGTGTTGAGGGTCTGGCAGCATAATGTTAGCATGGAGGAGCATGGCCCAGAGGCCCATCAGATGAAGAGAGGTAGTCTGCCCAGAGATGCCAGAGAGTGGGGTACTAGGTTGGGAGGGGATGCTGACAGGTGCGAAGGTCCACCAGCAGTGTGCCTGAGGATACAGAGTGCTGGGGTATGTAGGGAATCTGCTTGACTTGAGCAAATGAGTATACTGATCACATAAGTCAATACATTGACAATGATGAGGAAAACCAAGTTTACCATTGTTAGAGAAGGTGTTTACAAACAAAGCTAAAAAGAATCATGAAGTGTTGGATTGAACTTGGAAGTATTGGTATGAATCAGTGGTTAAAATAATCCATATTTATGTCTATGTCTATATCTATATATTGGTGTAGAGATGCAGAATTAGAGATATATGTAGGTACCTGTGTGTATGTGTGTACATGTGTGCATGCACGTATACATGTATTTCCTGGCTGTGTCCACTGAATAGGCCTAGATACTTAAACACTCTCGTAACAATGAGCACAATAAGTACATTGTACTTGGTTTCTAAATACAAACCCTACAATGAAGGACCCAAGACTGGAGAAATTGTTGAGACCCATTTTTCTTAGAATATCTTGTTGTGCCAGAAAGTGAGGAAATGCTTAACAAATGATAAGAACAGGTCACAATACCTGTTTAGATACTCTCACTGGTCAAATTGAGGAAGTTGGAGCTTCAAAATAGATAATAATATGTTGGACTACACCTATTGAATAAAAATTGGAATTTGTAAGTCTACACTGATACTGACCAACTGAAGGAATCTGTGGGCACTTGAGAAAAAGAAAAGCTTTTCCTTACAGAAGAATGCTAATGATAAATGTAAGAAAAACAATGGAATAGATAGACATCATGGGCCCACTATCCCTGTGGTAATTGATTCAGGAAGGGTGGTCAGTGGGAACCCAGCAAGTGGATGGTGGTTTGATGGTGAGCGGGATATTGACATAGTCCTGGGCTATCTCCCTATAACTTGAATATATCAGTTACAAAAAGAGTGAGAGGAAGGGGACTATGTGGAGAAGCCTGGTGGAAAGAACATGACCAGGTGTTAAAGGTTAACCTCCCCACTGGTAAGCTGTTTCACCATCATGGGCCTCTGATGGGAAGCATGGAGAAAAGTGTGGGATTTCTTTGGTTTCCCTGCCAAGAAAACATGTCTTGAGTCTAGTAATGAGGAAACCTTAGGTGGACCCAGATTCAGGGTCATCTGACAATATTTAAGATCTATATTCTTTAAAACTGTGAGGCTCAAGAAGAACACAGAAAGATGGAGGAAGTCTTCTGGTTAGGAGAAAACCTAAGAGTCATGACAAATAAATGTGATGGGTGTTCTTAAATGGAATTCTGAACCCGGGAAAAAAGAAAAAAGATTTCACTGGAATCATTGGTGAAATTTAAATTAAATTCTAAGGATTAGAAGATAAGGTCATGTCATTGATGATATCCTAATTTGCAGGGTTGTATCACGAGAATAATGAGACATTAGGACTATAACTTGCTCAGATGATCCAAAGAAAGGCTAGTAACAATGGTTATACACACACATACATTATGTGTGAAATCAAGGAAAGGTAACAGCTGGGGAATTCTTTGTATATTCAATTTAAAATATGGTGGTGTTGACTAAGATCTATAGGTGCGATTGTGACTTGAAAATCTAACTCAGGATCAATAGTCATTACCACATTTCAGCACACCGTGGGTTTTTTTGCTAGCGTTTGCACTGTTCTCTGGAATGCCTTTCCTCATTTCTGACTTGGCTTTTAAATTGGACCTGAAGTCTTCTTGACAATGTGACTGTATTTCTCAGACTAGTGATGTATCAGCCCCTAGCCTTTCCCAGCCACACAGTCAGGCCAGAGCCTGTGAAGTTATTTCAGAGGACCTATCCCAGTGTATTGCTGACTTTGCTGCTAGTGATTGCTACAAAAGAGCCCTAGCAGAATCACTGGAAGTGAAAGAGTATTAGAGCTGGAAGAGACCTTGCGGGATGATGCCATCCAGCATCATCATTTATATTCGTTTTCGTTTTAGAGCTGAGCAAACAGGACCCCAGAGAGCTCAAGTAATTGCTCGCATTTCACCTATGTAATTGGTGGCAGAATCATTATGAATGCCCTGGTGTCTGACTCCTCGTTCAGTGCTCCTCAACAGCCACTATGTTCACAGCTTTCAGTTCATAGCCTCATAAATGTAGCTGTTTGACTGAAAAGCCAACATGCAGTGGCACACATTTAAACTTACTTGGATGGATTTATCTGTCCAGGACTGCGAGAATTTTGAGCCCAATGGCCTTGGCATTGTGTGGTCTATGCCTTTAGGTCACCACACCTGCTTCTTTGTTGCTTCTCTGATGTTCCAGTAAAACTCCAGCCCAAAGGCTTGTCTTAGTCACTGCTGTAATAAGATACCACAGGCGAGTGGCTTAAACACAAATATTTATCTTCAGAGTGTGGAGGCTGAAAATCTGGGATCAGTGTGCCAACATGGTTGAACTCTGCTAAGGGCTCCCCTCCTGGCTTGCCTCCGGCTAGTTAGTTATTGTGTCCTCACATGGTGCAGACAGAAAGAGCTCTGGTCTCTTTACCATCTTATAAGGACACTAATTTCATCACGGGAGCTCCTCTCTCATGACCTCATCTAAAGCTAATTACCTTGCTAAGGCCCCACCTCCAAAAGCCATCACATTGGGAGTTATGGCTTCAACATATGGATTTGGTGGGAGACACAGACTTTCAGTCCACAACAAGTCTTTTGTTCGGTCCTTTGTTCTTACAGTTCCCTCTGCCTGGCATACTCCTCCTCAGATAAGTTTTGGCTGACTTCCTTTTAGTCATATCTCCCCCTCTTGGTATGATATACACTGACCACCATCTTTAATTCTGTAAACTGCACCACCCACTTCTCCACCTTCTCTGATTCCCTTAGTTGGTCTACTTTTTTTTTTTTTAATCAGCTTAAAATTTATGTATTGTGTTTGTTATTTATTATATGTTTCCCCTATTGCAATATAGGATCCAGAAAAGGAAAGATCTGCGTTTTATTCACTGGTGTATCCCAAGTGCACAGGTCAATGTCCAGCTCATAATATATGCCCAATACATATGTATCAAGAGAGTCCATTGGAATTATTCCATCTATCTATGTCTAAACCAATCGCTGGAAAAAGAAATAGAATTACTCTGATAGGTTTAGTCAGGTAGTTCTCAAAGTATGGCTCCCATTACCTTCGAACTGCTTAGAAATACACATTCTTGTGCCCCACTCCAGACTTACTGGATCAGAACATCTGGGTTTGAGGCCCAACAATTCGTGTGTGTGTATGTGTGTGTGTGTGTGTGTTTAAGATGGATTCATTGGTGGGCTGGTTGATTTGTTTTCAGAGGGTGGGGGCAGAGAGAGAGAGAGAGAGAGAGAGAATCTCAAGCAGACTCCATGTTGAGCACAAAGCTTGAACCCATGACACTGAGATCATGACCTGAGCCCAAAATGAAGAGGCAGTGGCTCAACTGACTGCACCACGCAAGCGCCCCCAACAGTTTGTTACAGCAAGCTATTCATGTTGATTCTGATTTAGGCTTAAATTTGAAAGGCACTGCTTTTCGAAACCACTGACCCCTAACAGCTATCTGAACTAAACCAGGGGCAGGTGGGTAGGCAACTACAATGTGTGACACAAGCCTTTCCATGTTTTTAAATCTGTAGCTAATAAGTACGCTCTTGAGAAATGAGAAAAATCCTGCTCTGCAAAAAACAGCCGGACTGTAAGGAGCATCTTCAGGGTTGTGGCAGTGGGGAGAAATCTTGGCTGCTATGGGAGGGTGGCTGGGGCTAAAACTGGCCTACACCTCTCTCTCCTCCTTCCCCAGCTTGTCCTACACTATAGGAGGCCTAGCCTCTGTCCATCTCACTCAGAGAGAGTGGCCACTGTGGCTCTCAGTCTGTCACTTCATATATCTGTGCCCGCATTCTCGTTTTATTTATTTTTTTTTTTAATTAAAAATTTTCAGGGTTCCAAAATTCATTGTTTATGTACCACACCCAGTGCTCCGTGCAATACATGTCCTCCATAATACCCACCACTAGGCTCACCCAACTCTCCACCTCCTCCCCTCCAAAACCCTCAGTTTGTTTCTCAGAGTCCACATTCTCTCATAGTTTGTCTCCCCCTCCAATTTCCCCCAACTCACTTCTCCTCTCCATCTCCCAATGTCCTCTGTGTTATTCTTTATGCTCCACCAGTGAGTGAAACCATATGATAATTGACTCTCTCTGCTTGACTTATTTCATTCAACATAATCTCTTTCATTCCCGTCCATGTTGATGCAAAAGTTGGGTATTCATCCTTTCTGATGGAGGCATAATATTCCATTGTATATATGGACTATATCTTCTTTATCCATTCGTCTGTTGAAGGGCATCTTGGCTCTCTCCACAGTTTGGCGACCATTGCCATTGCTGCTATGAATATTGGGGTACAGATGGCCCTCCTTTTCACTACATCTGTATCTTTGGGGTAAATACTCAGTAGTGCAATTGCAGGGTCATAGTGTAGCTCTATTTTTAGATACTTAAGGAATCTCCTACACTGTTTTCCAAAGTGGCTGCACCAACTTGCATTCCCACCAACAGTGTAAGAGGGTTCCCCTTTCTCCATGTTCTCTCCAACACATGTTGTTTATTGTCTTGTTGATTTTGGCCATTCTAACTGCTGTAAAGTGGTATCTCGATGTGGTTTTGATTTGAATCTCCCTGATGGCTAATGATGATAAACATTTTCTCGTGTGTCTGTTAGTCATTTGTATCTCTTCATTGCAGAAGTGTCTGTTCATGTTTCTGCCCATTTTTTGACATGATTATCTGTTTTGTGTGTGCTGAGTTTGAGGAGTTCTTTATAGATCTTGAATATCAACCCTCTGCCTGTAGTCATTTGTGACTATCTTCTCCCATTCCGCGGGTTGCCTCTTTCTTTTGTTGACTGTTTCCTTTGCTGTGCAGCAAAACTTTCCTTTGCTTTTGATCTTGATGAAATCCCAGAAGTTTATTTTCGCTTTTGTTTCCTTTGCCTTTGGAGATATATCTGGAAAGAAGTTGCTGTGGCCGTGTCAAAGAGGTTACTGCCTATGTTCTCCTCTAAGATTTTGATAGATTCCTGCTTCATGTTGAAGTCTTTTATCCATTTTGAGCTTATCTTTGTGTATGGTGTAAGAGTATGGTTGAGTTTCTTTCTTCTACACATAGCTGTCCAATTTTCCCAGCACCATTTATTGAAGAGACTGTCTTTTTTTTCCACTGTATATTTTTTCCTGCTTTACAGAAGATTATTTGACCATAGAGTTGAGGGTCCATATCTGGGCTTTCTACTCTCTTCCACTGGTCTGTGTGTCTGTTTTTGTGCCAGTACCATGCTGTCTTGGTGATCACAGCTTTGTAGTAAAGCTTGGAATCAGTCAACGTGATGCCCCAGCTTTGTTTTTTTTCTTATTCAACATTTCCTTAGCAATTCGGGGTCTCTTCTGTTACCATACAAATTGCAGGATTGTTTGTTCCAGCTCTTTGAAAAATGCTGGTGGAATTTTGATTGGGATGACATTGAAGGTATAGCTTGCTCTAGGCAGTATACACATCTTAACAATGTTTATTCTTCTGCTCCATGAGCTTGGAATGCTCTTCCATCTTTTTGTGTCTTCTTCAATTTCTTTTTATGAGTGTTTTGTAGTTCCTCGAGTAGAGATTCTTTACCTCTTTGGTTAGGTTTATTCCCAGGTATCCTATGGTTTTTGGTGCTATAGTAAATGGAATCAATCCTCTAATTTCCCTTTCTATAATTTCATTGTTAGTGTATAAGAAAGCAACTGATTTCTGTACATTGATTTTGTATCCTGGCACATTACTGAATTGACGTATGAGTTCTAGTAGTTTAAGGGTGGAGTCTTTTGGGTTTCCCATATAAAGTATCATATCACCTGTGAAGAGAGAGAGTTTGACTTCTTTCCAATTTGAATACCTTTTATTCCTTTTTGTTGTCTGATTGCTGTTGCTAGGACTTCTTGTACTATGTTGAACAACAGTGGAGAGAGTGGACATCCTTGTCATGTTCCAGATCTCAGAGGGAAGGCTGTCAGCTTTTCCCCATTGAGGATGATATTCACTGTGGGTTTTTCATAGCTAGATTTTATGAAGTTGAGGAATGTTCCCTCTATCCCTATACTTTGAATCATTTTAATCAGGAATGAATGCTGTGTCTTGTCAAATGCTTTTTCTGCATCAACTGAGAGGACCATGTGGTTCTTCTCTCTTCTCTTATTGATTTGTTCTATCACATTGATTGATTTGGGAATGTCAAACCACACTTGTATCCATGGATAAATCCCACCTGGCCATGGTTGGTAATATTTTTAATGTACTGTTGGGCCCTATTAGCTAGGATCTTGTTGCAAATCTTGGCATTCATATTCATCAGGGATATTGGTCTGAAATTCTCCTTTATGGTGGGGTCTTTGCCTGGTTTGGAGATCAGGGTAATGCTGGCTTCATAAAAAGAGTCTGGAATTTTCCTTGTGTTTCTATTTTTTGAAACAGCTTCAGGAGAATAGGTATTATTTTTCTTTGACTGTTTGGTAGAATTCTCCAGGGAATCCGTCAGGTCCTGGGCTCTTGTTTTTTTGGGAGGTTTTTGATCACTGCTTCAATCTCATTATTAGATGTTGGTCTATTCAGGTTGTCAATTTGTTCCTGGTTCAGTTTTGGAAGTTTATAGGTTTCCAGGAATGCATCCATTTCTTCTAGGTTGCTTAACTTATTGGCATATAGCTGTTGATAATAATTTCTGATGATTGTTTCTATTTCCTTGGTGTTAGTCATGATCTCCCTTTTCATTCATAATTTTATTAGTTTGGGTCCTCTTTTCTTTTAGATTAGTTTGGCCAATGGTTTATCAATCTTATTGATTCTTTCAAAAACCCAGCTTCTAGTTTCATTGATGTGTTCTACTGTATCTCTAGTTTCTATCTCATTGATCTCTGCTCTAATCTTGATTATTTCCCTTCTTGTATGTTGAGTTGACTTAATTTGTTGTTGATTCTCCAGTTCTTTAAGGTGTCAAGAGAGCCGGTGTATTCTGAATTTTTTTAATTTTTTGAGTGAGGCTTGGATGGTTCTGTATTTCTCCCTTAGGACTGCCTTTGTTGTATCCCATGGGTTTTGGGCCAGAGTGTCTTCACTCTCATTGGTTTCCATGAATTGTTTAAGTTCTTTGATTTCCTGGTTGATCCAAACATTCTTAAGCAGAGTGGTCTTTAGCTTCTAAGTGTTTGAATTCCTTCTAAACTTTTTCTTGTGGTTGAGTTCCAGTTTCAAAGCATTGCAGTCTGAGAATATGAAGGGAATAATCTCAATATTTGGTAATGGTTGAGCCTTGATTTGTGACCCCATATGTGGTCTATTCTGGCAAAAGTTCCATGGGCACTCGAGAAGAATGAATATTCTGTTGTTTTAGGGTGGAATGTTCTGTATATATCTATGAGGTCCACCTGGTCCAATGTGTCATTCAAACCTAAGGATGTATCCTTAGGTACCAAATGGGTCTCTTGTAGACAACATATGGATGGGTCCTTTAGTTTTATCCAGTTTGCAACCCTGTGCTGTTTTATGGGAGTGTTTAGGCCGTTCATGTTGAGAGTAATTATTGAAAGATACATTTTTATTGACATCATGTTGCCTGTGAAGTCCTTGTTTCTATAGACTGTCTTTGTAATTTTCTGTTCAATGACACTCTTGGGTTCTTTCTTCTTTTATATAACCCCCCTTAATATTTCTTGTAATGTCATTTTGGTGGTAACATACTCTTTAAATCTTGCCATTCTTGGAAGCTCTTTATCTCTCCATCCGTTTTGAATGTCAACCTTGCTGGATAAAGTATTCTTGGCTGGATGTTCTTTTAATTTAGTGCCCTGAATATGTCTTGCAAGCCCTTTCTGGCTTGCCAGGTTTCTGTGGATAGGTATGATGTTATTCTGATGGACCTTTCACTGTACTTAAGGAATCTCTTCCCCCTAGCTGCTCTTGTCTAAAATTATGATTTGTCAGTCTCACAATCAAGTGCCATGATGTCTTTTTAGATTCATTAATCTTGGGGGGTGTTCTTTCTGCTTCTAGGGCAGGAATGCTGGTTCTATTCCTCAGATTGGGAAAAAGTTTCATCCAGGATTTGTTAAACTTTATCTTCTAGTCTTCTTTCTCCACCCCCTCAGGGATTCCAATAATTCTGACTTGGAATGTTTCATGGTGTCACTTATTTCCCTAATTCTGTTTTCATGGCTTCTAAGTTGATTGTTCCTGGCATCCTCCTGATCCTTTTTCTCTATCAGTCTGTCCTCTGGATCACTAATTCTATCTTCTGCCTTGGTTACCCTAGCTGTTAGAGTATTTAGATTAGATTGGATCTCATTGATAGCATTTTTAACTTCTTCCCCAGTGGCTTTCACTTCTGCCCTTAGAGATTCTATGTTGTCACTAATGGTTTTCTCCAACCTGGCCATTGCCCAGGTAATTGTTACCCTGAATTCCCTTTCTGACATACTGTTTATGTCCATATCCAATAGTTCTGATGGAGAGGGCACAGTCTCTGAATTTTTCCTCTGTTGGGTGCTCCTCCTCCTAGTCATTTTGGTGAGAGGTGGTTGAGGGGATGTGTAGCTGAATATGTCATCATGATCCAGGCAAGGTGCACCCTGGAATGCTTCTGAGCAATCGGAGGTCACCTTTAAGAAAGATAAAAGGAAAAAAAAAAGAAAAAGAAAAAGAGAGAGACAGAAAAATAAAAAGAATAGATCCAGGCAGAATGGGCCCCAAAGGTAAGATTTATAAAGTATAGAAACAAAAACGGACAAACAAAAAGACTGACAAAAATAAATGGCAAGGAAAAAAAAAAAAAAAAAGAACCCAGCCAGAATGAACCCAAGAATAAGATTTATATAATACCAGAACAAAAACAAATACACAGAAACACTGACATAAGAAAAAGATGGGAGGGTGGTTATAAACCCTCGATGTGGGTGAGGAAGGTTATATTGGTTCTTCCTGGGTGTATGTTAATATCTTTGTTAAAGGACTCAACTTTCCAGAGATAAAGGGAGATTAAAACTGGTTTATATATAGGGATAGTATTGATTAGGAAAAGAGGATTACCTTGAAGCTTTTTCCAAATGTATATTAAGAAAAAATAGAAAAGAAAAAGAAGAATGAAAGGTCCCCCAATGATAGGTCCGTGATCAAAGGAGCGAGACTGATACAAAGCGAAAGTCAAGCAAAGCTTTATTTCACGCCAAGCATCAAGAATCAAACTTACCATTCAGGGCCACCTCTTACAGAGACGGCGACCCCTCCCTGCCCTACAGACTAACTTTTATAGAGCAAAGGCCATGTGGTTGAGCCTGGTCACACGCAGGTGCTCAATGAGATTGTAACACACAGAGAAAGCTTCACAGTCATGCTAGGTCACACACAGGTGGCCAATTGAATTACAATTCACCCATAGTAGCTATTTGAACTAGCCTATCACCTTGGTCAGAATTGGTGCCCAAAAGGTGGGGCCCACACTCCTTGGTAGCTAGGGAGACAGTATGCGCGCCCCACTGATTGGATGTCTCCACCTGGCCCAACTCATCCCTGCATCCGGGCTCTGTTATCTCTACCTGACCTGACCCACCCTTGTATTTGGGCTCTGTTATCTGAGTCTGGTCACCATATTTTACTGTTTTCCTGGACTTGCTTTTAAGTAGGTTCCCCTGGGGGCAGGGTCAATTTAAGTTTTACTGCATAAACAACAAAATCACTGTTTAACTGGATGGAATCACTCTGGATAAATAGGCCCTAAAAAGAACACATGTATATATATGAAAAAATTTCAAGTTAAAAGGTTATTATGGAATATGTTGTATTAAACCTCTAGTTGTAATGGTAAGTAGGTTAAAAAAATTAAAAAAACAAATTAAAAATAAATTTGTATCTATGAAATATACAGGTTTTAGGGCAATAGTGGGAACTTAATGTATTGTTTTCCCTGGATATTGGGGTTTTACAGTTTCATGGGGACCCTGTGGTGGTTGTCCTCTCATTCTTTTGGCTGGCTTTCTGGGGAGGGGGCTGCCATGTTGTTTTTCAGGCAGTCTTGCCTAGTTGAGTCCTCCTGCTCCCTATCAAAGGGCTGGGCTCTGTGGAAACCAGTTTTTCAGGCTTTTATTCTCTGGAGATTTTTGTTCTTTGGTGGCTTTTTGCAGCTTTGCGGAGGTTTAGTGGAAAGCAAACTGCATCCAGACCTCTGTCTCCGAGAGAAGCCTCAGTCTGTTCTCTGCGTGGTCCAGAACACACAGACTCCCCCTCTGCAAACTCTGCTGAGCTGTGCACCCTCTAACAGGCAGGGCACTTCCCCAGTCACCATCTCAGGGGGCGCCCGAAGTGCCCGCTTGTCTCTGTACCCCCGTGCCAATACCACGAGCAATATTAGTCCAGGGAGCTCACTTCCAGTGGTTGCCTTTGCTGGGACTGCTGTCTGGGGTCCAGACCTCAGGTTGTCACCGTGGGATTGCGACTCGGCCGGTCCTACAGACCACTGGCTAGCGTCAGCACAGTTTTCTTAGGCGTGGGTGGGGAGCGGGTCAGACCTCATCCCTCAGTGCGCAGAAGTTCTAGGGAGCGCTGGCTGGCACTGTTGCCAGACTCCCTCGTGTAGGGCTGGGAGTGTTCCCAGTGGAGCCCTAGTGCAAGCCGAGCAACCCCGGGGTCTCCCCCGCACTCTCTCTGGCATGGGTCATCACCGGGCATTGGCCATCCTGGGTCCATGGGCTTAGGCCCGTGCCCTTGACCACCCGATTCCACCAGTTGCCCCTTAAGACCTTTTGCTCTTTTTGAGTGCTTTTAACCAGACTCCAAGGTAATGCTGGTCCCCAACCACAGGGCACTTTTGTGTCGGGGTATTACTTTCCAATGGGTCACTTCTGGGGGCTCCCTCCCCCTTCTGTTTATCCTCAGATATCAGTCCAAGCATTCCCACTCCGCTTTACCTCTTCACTGATGTCTTCTGCCCCTGTAGTCATCCAGAAGTGTATAATCCTACATCTCAGACTGATTTCATGGGTGTACAGAGTGTTCTGGTAGATAATTAGCTCACTTTAGGGGACCAGCTGAAACAGGGTCTCCTACTTCTCCACCATCTTGCCCCTCCTCCCCTTCCCGTGCTCTCATTTTAAATGAAAGCATTGGGCTACATGATTTTCCAAGTTTCTTTGCATTAGTTGTAGATTGGGCAACCTGGAGAGGGCCATCTAAGAAAACACCCCCATTTTAACTCAACTCCAGATTTAATCAGAAACAAGAGGACACAACCCAGGCTCTCTTTTGGAATCAAGATAGGTTATTATTAATCTGTTTAAATATTTTTTTACTAATACAACAGCTATTTCTTGAGATCCCACCCTGTCAGTCATCTTGCTATTTGAAGTCACTAGAAAGAAAAGAAACAGTCCCCTTTCCTGAAGGACACATAGTCTAGTAGAAAACACAGGAGTAAACCAGCGTGTGGTAAGGGAGCAAGATACTAGCAGAAGGGATAAGGCAAGCATGAACTGTCCTTGTATTGCCAGCACTTAAAAGCAGAGAAGTCTGTCACTCAAGCATTGTTTATTAAGGAGAATCAGTAATCATGTAAAGGCTTGACATTTAAACAAAGTTAGAGAAAATTTAGTGAAGGCAGGAAAGTGTTATGCTTGCTTCTAAAATCAGAATGGCTTTGAGTGATTTTGTAATTGACTTTCCTGTTACTCTTTTTTGCACCTTCTGATGCCCTAATTAATTTATTTAAAAGGTGTCTGCCATTTTCCTTATTCTCTTAATAGGAACATGGACTTTAGTTCAATTGACAACCTCAGTCACCATGGTGGTGTGTTCACTATGGGTAATTCTGAGGGCAGGAGGCTCAAAACAGGACAGCATCAGGGATATGCCTCTCTTTTTCTCCACATTGTGACAAATTTAGGGGAGATCCACAGAAGGTTGTCAGGCTGTGTCCTGGGGCATGGTGAATTACACGTGATTATCACATTTTTTAAAAAGATTTTACATATTTATTTGAGAGAGCGAGAGAGAGCCTGAGAGAGAAAGAGAGCAAGCAAGAGAAAGTACAAGCTGGGGAGAGGGCAGAGGGAGAGGGACAATCAGATTCCTGGCTGAGCAGAGAGCCTGACATGGGGCTCAATCCCAGGACCCTGGGGTCATGACCTGAGGCAAAGGTGGACACTTAACTCACTGAGGCACTCAGGCACCTCTGATTATCACATTTTAAAGTAGACTTGATCAAACAGGTCTTTCTCTTGCTCTAAATTATCCAGGAATACCAAGAAGCCATAGCTACCGAGAAAAGGAGTAGTAGGTGTAATTCTAATCTGTGCTAATTGATCTCTCATTAATCCTCCTTATTTTAGGTATTTTTGGTGTTCCAGGAAATTAATAGACATTCATTTAACTGTATTAAAGATGTAAAACTAAGTAAAATACCTAGTCCATTTGATTTGAGATGAAAGTGTATCAATTTGTGCTGGTAGCATTCACAATGAGAAGAAATCTGACTGTGTCTGTGGAATATCTTGCTGTCCACCCCCTTAGAATAAGATTCTCATTCCTTTGTAAAAATTTCCCCCATGACTCTGACTCTGGTTAATGTAAGCCTGGGCTAATGGGTGGTTCTGGGGAGTCGGGTCACCAGGCTGGCTTTTCTCAGGAGACTGGGAACATACAGGATACCTCTTTCCATTGAGGTCCACTGTCCAAACCCACTGGAAGGCTTCCTCTACCCTTTCTTTCTTTTTACAATTCTGTATAATCTGAATTGCACCAGGATCTATACAGATTTTTGTAGTGCCATTTCTCCATGGCAGAAAGAAATGTGTTCTGGGAAAATTTTGGCATGTACGTACAAATGTCCGTGCACACACACACACACACACACCCACACCCCTTTCGGGGAACATTCCTTACAAATGTTACCTGCGCTTGTTGGTCCTTATTGATGATGTGCACAATGTATATTAATGTATAAACAATGTATATTAACAGTCTTGTCAGTGAGCGGTGAGGTATTGATGGCATCACCAAGGGACAAAGTGAAGTTCCCATCACTTAATAATTCCTTCCGAAGAATCAGGCCACAGTAACCATGAAGCAGTTTATTAACACACCAAATGTGAGACTACATTTTGAATTCCAGCTGTAATGACATTTTGTCTAGAGGACATTGATTTTGTTTCACCATGCTGCTTCTGGAAGTGAAAGGGAAACAAAATTATGATTCAAATTACTAACATTAATGAAAAATCATTTCATTCCTTTTTATTACTCGGACTGGCACCCAGGGAGGAGCTCTGCCGAGAGAGGAAGGCAGATCCACGCTAGCCATCTGTCAAGTGCTTGAAATTATAAAGTCACGGGGGCAACATTTAATACTACTCACCATGCAGGACCTACTTTAGCCAAGATAAAGAACAGATTTTTAAACGTGGAGAAGAGTTGTGAGTGTCTTATTGAAAGGGCTTTTGGAAGGGTTATAGTTACAGGTAGTTCAAAACTGTTGACAAGTGAGGTTGGCACAGCTGAACATTTGAGACCTGTCAGCCCTAACAGATTCAGAGCATGACATCCCAGATTGAAGGGAGGTGAAACGTATTCAATGAATGCGCTTTTTTCTCCCTATTGGTTGACTGAGCTTTGTACAGGGTGAAAATAAGTATTCTACGTGCTATCTGTCACAGTCTGGTGCCCTCACATTGGATGTGATCTGGGTATTACATTTCAAACTTTCCCACCGACTCCTTTTATTTTCTGTCATAAGTGTGCAGGATATAGATATGAGACCTTAGAGACCTAACCTGAGTTTCTAAGAACAAATTCTCCCCTTTGGGGAAGACCTTTTGGTTTTATCAGTCAGAATTCTGACAGGAGGCCCCGGACCCATGGAGATAAGATTCTGAAGACAGTGCAAGGAAGGGACGGTTTACAAAGGTGTGTTCAGGGTTTAGGAAATCAGTAGGGGGATGGGGAGGCATTCAGGGACTAGTGACTGTGGAAACTGGGAGCCCTTAGGAGGTACAGGCTGGGACCACAGAGAAGTGGCTATCTAGAAAGTCCTTTAGTCCCACAGATGCAGCCACCTCTAGAACCAGATGCCAGAATAAGGAAAGAGCTAGGGAAAAAACACCCAGATTCAGTCTGCTGCCACTGGCTGGTCTCCTGATGCATCCCACTGGCAGAACGTAATAGGAAGTGAGAGGGCAAGGTGGGCGGGGGGATGAAATCACCATGGTGTCCCCAAGAATACAATGCAGAGAATGCAAAAGAGTGAGGTGTAAAAGAGTGAGGTGACAAATGAGGCTAACGACTGTAGTGGATTAGACTGGATAGAAGGGGGCACCTGGGTTGTTTAGTTGGTTAAGCATCTGACCCTTGATTTCCGCTCAGGTCATGATCTCAGGGTCATGAGATGGAGCCCAGTATCAGGTTCCAAGCTTGGTGGGGAGTCTGCTTGAGATTCTCCCTCTCCCCCTTCGCCTATTTGCATTCTCTCTCTCCTTCTCTCTTTCAAATCAATCAATCAATCAATCAATCTGAGGGGGTGGGGGAGAAGAGAACATCATGAGTAATTCAGTCTCCTTTTGCACTGGTTCTGAAGAGTTAAGCTTACCTGGTCAGGAAACAATCCATGTCAGTTGAAGCCCTTCTCTTTGGCTTTACATGAAGGTATTATTTTCATTTTAAAGTGTATGGAGTCAACAGAAGGGTCATTGAGAAGAAGGAGGCCCACATGATTGAAAGGGCTATACAAACTAGGGACAGCAACTTATCTACATTTCCATCCACCAATTCCTTTCAGTCACAAACAAACAAAGACTTATATTTAGGGAGTTGGGGCAAGTATCCAGTCATTGTGGGACATAGAAATGCTTTTAAAGAAATTCAGTCATTGACACGGGTGGGGAAATGTGGAGACTACTGACTGTGCGTGGAAGCCTAGGGATCATCCTTAGTGATTCATATACTAGCTGATGGCAGAATAACTTTGGACTCTTCTACATGGTGAACCTAGTGTTGTCTGAACAAGTTCCTGCCCTCGTCAGGATTGGCTTAGCACCAGGACAAGATTAAGTCTGGAGCCAAAAGTCACCAGTTACCAAAGCTGAAAGTGGGGGAGGAGCATAGCTTAAGCAGCTACAATCATTCTTTTTATGCGAGATAAGTGCTGTATGATGGCTTTACGGTAAATTAGTCCTGTGACATTCTCAATTGAACACATTCAGATTTCTTAAACATATCTTACTCTGACCTCTGAGGATGAAATAAATAATTTTTAATACACTTCAATGACTACGGCATACAATTGTTGATCTAGACATTACCTTTCTAGTGTTTTAATAATTTGGTTTTGAAGAGTCAAGATACCATTGTTTTAATTTTTAAATCATATTCCATATTAGAATATTTTTAAGTCAGAAGGTACTCATTCAGAAAAGTCCATGATACTATCTTTAATTAAAACATTCTGGTTCCTTATTTAACAAAGTATGACAAATGTAACAAAAATTAATTCTGCCAACAATGAGACCTATTGAATGGAAGTTCTGTCTTCCTGGGCTCTAAATTAGTTCAGACTGAAAAAAAAAAGCTCATTTTGTAAAGAAAAAGATGTAAATTGACGTAATGAAAAATATGTACAGCCTGTTTAACATCGTACATTTTTTGGTTTGTTGAAGTTAGTCCAGATACACTATAAAAATAAATGAAACCTTATGGCTTTCAATAACATCTTTTTCAAGATACACATCCAACAATCAGATTGTTTGATCAATGTTTATTTGTTTAGAATCATTACATATGTTTATGCTGTTTTATATATCATTCATACATTATATAGTTTACTAAATCTATATTTTATCTAGTTCCTTTACCTACTTTAGGATTCCTTTCGATATCTCTTATTGCCTGTATTCATGAACTATAAAAATTTTAACATTTTCAAAGTTGTGTTTGCTACTCATCCTCTCTGAGAACAGGAGGTTAAAATAAACGACGTATTTTCCTGATTCTAAGAAGGTTGTAAATTGCACAATGAAGCAAATTCTTTGGCTGTAAAATGAATGTACCAATTAGAAGAAGCATATTTTGGTTTTCATTTGTAAAATGGTGCAGCCACTATGAAAACAGATTGGCGATTTCTCAAAAAGTTAAACACAGAGCTACCATCTTGACCCAGTGATGAACTCTGAGTTATATACAACCAAAAAATTGAAAGCAGGGATTTGAACAAATACTGGTGCAGCTGTGTTCGTTGAGGCAACATTCACAATATGCAAAAGATGAAAAAAATCCTCAATATCCATCAACAATGGGGTAGATAAAGGAAATGCAGTAGACATGGAATATATAATACTATTGAGTCATGGAAAACAATGACATTTTGACAAATGCTACAATGTGGCGGAACCTTGAAACCATTGTGGTAAGTGAAATCAGCCAGACACAGAAAGACAAATGTTACGTGATTTCACTTACTCGAGGTATGTAGAATAGGAAAATCCATAGAGGCAGAAAGCAGAATAAGGTTACCAGGGGCTGCAAGGAGTGAAAGAGAAGTAATTACTTAATGAGTACAGAGTTTATGGATGTTGGGGATGATGCAGTTTTGGAAATAATGGTGATAGGAACACAGCGTTGAGGATGTAATTAATGTCGCTGAACTGTGCACTTTTAAAGGGTGTAGTGATAAAATTACATATGTGAAATACACACACACACATACACACACATAAAAATTTTAAAATTCCATTCAGCTTACTGTAACAAATATTTATTCATAAAAACTATTCATGGCCCTGTCATTTCCCTCTAGACACTTACGTTCTAATATGATGGATGACAAAGAGTTCTAAGAAACATAAAGAAGGATTGGTATTGGTTTGGGGAGAACTGGGTAATGGAGAAAGGACCCAGTGGATGATTAGATGGGGTGTGAAGGATATCTTAAATACTAATGACAGATATAGCCGTGCAAACAGAAGAAACATAATGAGAAGGAACATTGCGGCAAGAAACTGTTCATCTTTAAAGAAGCATGGGGTGCTCGGAAAGAAGTGAGAAAGAAGGCTGCAAGTGGAGGGGCATTTTGAGGAACTGAAATTATGGAGCTCTACTGCTGATAGTCTAGCGATTTTTGATACTGGACCGATTTCCCTTGTTACCTTCCACTCAGTTCTATGGGAGATCAGGCATGGTATTGGTACTATTAAGAAAAAGATTGAAATATAAATTTCCTAGCTTAGTGCTGTGAATATCCAGATGCTTCTGTAACATTTTGTGATTAGCTCTTCTTGAGCTTAGGGGTCTTACAAATTAATAACTGTGGTGGGTGGCAGAATGCCCCTAACCACAAAGGTGTCAATGCTATAATCTGAAGAATAGAAATACAGATATATTAAAGTCATGGACAAGAGCGATTTAATTTAGCATATAGAACTGAAACTCAGCTGACCTTAAAATAAGATTATACTGTACTTTCTCAGTAGGCCCAATGTAATCACAAGGGTCCACCAGGGTAAAAGAGGGAGGGGAAGAGTCAGAACAACAGAGAACACCACGAGAACAATCTGACCAATCATTGCTGGCCTTGAAGGTGAAAAAGGGCCCTGGTCAAGGACTATGGGCAGCTTCCAGAGCAAGGAAATGGATTTCCCCCAGAAGCTTCCAGAAGGAATGCAGCCCTATAACTACCTTGACTGTAGCCCAGTGGTACTCATTTTGGACTTTGGACCTCCCAAACTGTAAGAAAATAAGCTTGTGTTCTTTTAAGCCACTAAACTGTGGTAACTTGCTATGGTGGCAAAAGGAAACTGATTCAGTAACTCATACAGAGTGAAAGAACAGAGACCTTCACTCCCTGCTTTACTTCTTAAGGCTCTTCTCTTAGGGGATTAGAAGTGCCTCAAGGGTTAATTTCGCTAGAATTTTCAACCTCTGCCTTAGCAACGGTTCTGGCATTTTAGCTAGTCCTCGTTGTGGGAGGCTGCCCGGTGCATGGTGTGTGGTTTAGTGGCATCCTTGGCCTCTACCCACTAGATGCCAGTAGCTTTCTAACCCAAACTGTGACAACCAAAAAAGTCTGCAAATACTGTGCAGTATTCTGTAACAAACCAAATTTGTGCCCAGTTGAGAACCACTAAAGTAGACCCTTCCTGAGGAATGTGAGTTATCACCAGCATTCTTGATTTTTTAAGTAAGATTTTATTTTTTAGAGCAGTTTTAGGTTCACAGCAAAATTAAGGGAAAGAGACAGAGACTTCCTATATATCCCCCACCCCCACACATGCATAGCCTCCCCTACTATCAACATCCCTACCCACGAAAGTGCTACTTATATGAGTCTTGATATTTTTACTTTCAACTCAATGTTGCCTGAAACCTTTAGACTTGTAGAGATTTTAAGACTATAGAGATTTCCCCCAAAGGCAGTATTTTCACCGTAATCCTAAGATGAATTAGTCAGGCCTTGCTAAGAAAAATGGATGAGGGAAGAACCCTGAGCTTTGTGTGTAAATCAGACCCGTCTCCATCTTCGTTTCCTACAAAGATCCCAAAAAGGCAGAACAGAGATAGATTCCTGTGACAAAAGAGAAGATTCTCTTCAATTGCAACAGGATTTGGGAATTAAGGAATGGATTTTGTGCAAGGATGTGGCGTGAAATACTTCAGACAAAGCTGTTTCAGGGGACCCAACATTTACTTCAGGGGACTGATGTCATCAAGATGGTGCCATTGGTATTCCCAACTTCAGTCTCCCTCTAGAATACCAAATAACAGCTATCCATAGACAAGACTCCATTGTGAAAATCCCAGAACTGGGGATGTACAACCCGTCCCCAGGCCAGCATAGTCCCACATGGAGAGGGCCCCCGCTAAGCCTATAGTTTTTCAAAAGGGAAAAAGAAAACCCAAAGTGGACATAGAGCTTCCCCAGAACTGTTGGAATCTTTATGGGAGGTTTACTTAGTTCTCACCTCATGGGGATCGGGGAAAACTGGACAGCCACATGCAAAAGAATGGAAGTGGACTCCTACATTATACCAGTTACAAAAATTAACTTGAATCAAATTAAAGGTTTACATGTAAAAGCTGAAACCATAAAACTCCTAGAAGAAAACATAGGGGGCAAAAAGTTCCTTGACATAGTCTTGGGAATGACTTTCTGGCTATGACACTAAAAGCATAACTGACAAAAGCAATAATGAGCAACTGGGACTACAACAAAAAGCTTCTGCACAGCAAAAGAAATGACCAACAAAATGAAAAGACACCTACAGAATAGGAAAATATATTCCCAAATCATATATCTGATAAGGAGTCAATATCCAGTATATAAGTGGAATATAAGAATATGTGGAATTTAAGAATTCCAATATAAGAATATCCAGTATAAGAATATGTGGAATTTAAAAAAGAAAACAAATGAGGAAAAGAGAAAAGAGAGAGAGAGAAAAACCAAGAAACAGACTCTTAACTCTAGAGAACAAACATGGTTACCAGAGGGGAGGTGGGTGTGGGTTGGGTGAGATAGGTGATGGGAATTAAGGACTACACCTGTTGTGATGAGCACTGGGTGTTGTATGCAGTGTTAAATCACTAAATTGTATACCTGAAATTAATATTACACTGTATGTTAACAAACTAGAATTTAAATACAAACTTTTGAAGAACACCAAACTCAGACAACTCAGTAGCAAAAAACATACATCACTAATTATCAGTGAAATTCACATCAAAACCACAATGAGGTATCACCACACACCTGTTAGAGTGGCTCTTATAAAAAAGACAAGAGATAACAAATGCCAGTGAGGATATGGAGAAAAGGGAACATTTGTGTATTATTTGTGGGAATGTGAATTGATACAGCCACTATGGAAAACAGTACGGAGGGTCCTCAAAAATTTTAAAGCAGAACTACGTTACAATCCAGCAATCCCACTTCTGGGTATATATCTGAAGGAACTCATATCACTCTCTTGAAGAGATATCCACATTGCCATATTTATTGCAGCATTATTTATAATACCCAAGATACAGAAATGACCCCCAAGTGTCTGTCAACAGATGAATGGATTAGATGTATATGCATATGTATATGCATATGTGTATGTGTATGTATATGTGTATGTATATGTAGTCACACACAATGGAATATTGGTTAGTCATAAAAAAAGGAATCCTGCCATTTATGACAATATGGATAGACTTCAGGGCATTTTGATAAGTGAAATAAGTCAGAAAAAGATAAATATTGAATGATCTCACTTACATGTAGATTCTAAAATAGAAACCTGAACTCATAGAAACAGAGTAGATTGTTGGTTGGTTGCCAGGGGCAGGAAGTGAGGGATGAAGGTGGTTAAGGGGTACAAATTCTAATTTATAAGATGAATACATCTGGGATTGAATGCACAGTGTGGTGATGTAGTTAACAATACTGTATTATATGCTTGAAAATTGCTAAGAGAGTAAATCTTAGAAGTTCTCACACACACACTGAGAAATCCAGCTATGTGAGGTGATGACCATGTTAATTTACCTTCTTATGGGAATCACTCTGCAATATATACATATGTCAGATCATCAGGTCGCACACCCTAAAATTAGACAATGTTGTGTGTCAGGTCAGTTATATCTCACTAAAGCTGAAAAAAAAAATTAGAACTTTTTTTTTAAGAGAGTAGATCTCATGGTAGTGTTCTTACCATGTAAGAACCACATGATGAAACTTTTGGAGGTGATGAATGTCTTTATCAGCCAGATAGTGGTGATGGTTTCACCCACATATGTCTATGTCCAAACTCATCAAGTGGTGCCCATTAAATATGGTTTTTATCTATCAATGTTGTCTAGCAAAGCTGTGAAACCATGTTTACTTTCATCTACTTCCTTGGGCTGTGTCTCTACTGCTCTGGTTTTCTGACTGTAGCTAGATTGTTACCCTGTTGGACCACGTGACAGTATATCTCATGATATGAATGCATGTCATAATGGCAACCATACCCAGAATGGAAACCAGTGCATCCACAGGGCTTCAAGGGGAGCTTTTCTGCTTTAGGTATTGTTCATGGCCTCCACCGTATGGTCTACCTGGAGCCTGCTGTTAGCAGTAGAACCAAGCCAGGGACTAAGCCAAGTTTGCCAGTGAGGCAGACTGTGTGGGGATGTGTGCATTTCTGAGTGTGCAGGTTCCCGTGTGCCCTGCTGAAGGCAGCCTTCTCATTACAGTCAAGGCCAAGTAGAAAAGTTTTAGGATTTTCTATTGTTTATGTTGTTTCCTTGACAGGTGCAAAAAATGGAGGACACATGGTTAAGGACTGATTCAACTGTGTGTGTGGGGGGGGGTGTGGGTGTGTGTGTGGGTGTGTGTTGTAGATGCAGCCAAGCAGAGATTACAAGTGAGTGGTTAGACCCATCCATGTGTGGTCAGAAAATCCTCTCCAGCTGACCCAGCCTTGGAATGACATAATTTGGATGTTAGTATATATACCAAGATTCTGATGGGCGGAGAGGGGTGGCAGGAGTATTACTGTGTGATTAGCCTCCACGTCTCTTCCCTGTTTCCTGGTCTTGTTAGTTCTGTGGAAATGCACCTGATTCAGTTTGCTTTTGCCTGTTGGGGTTCCTGTATCTTGTTCTCTCAGGTAAACTCCAAAACCCGTTAGTGCCCTGCTTTCTAACACCAAGACTTAGAAAACCCTGAACTGGAGAAACAGACCCCACAATGGTCTTTGTGACTATTTGATCCTTTGATTAGTTAAAGCAATTTGTTAAAGCTGCTGCATTCGGAGATTATCAACTGTGATGAAGTGGAGAAAGTGGAGAAAGTGGAGGAGGTAGACCTGGCCATGACAAGGACATTGCTCATGATAGAAGCTTGGGCACAGAGCTCCAGCCTTGAAACACTGCATTGAACGACTAAGACTAAAAGAAGCAGCCCAATGAGTAAGCGTCTCCAGCTTCAGATTTCTAGTAAGGTCTATAGCAAGGGCTTTTCCTCTTCTTAACAAATGGCTTGGAGAGAAGAAGAGGGGAGGAGTCAAGATGGCAGAGAAGTAGCAGGCTGAGACTACTTCAGGTAGCGGGAGATCAGCTAGATAGCTTATCTAAAGATTGCAAACACCTACAAATCCAACGGGAGATCAAAGAGAAGAAGAACAGCAACTCTAGAAACAGAAAATCAACCACTTTCTGAAAGGTAGGACTGGTGGAGAAGTGAATCCAAAGCGGAGAAGTGAATCCCACGGGAAGATAGACTGCGGGAGGAGGGGCCGGCTGCCAGCAAGCGGCGGAGCAACGGAGCACAAAATCAGGGCTTTTAAAAGTCTGTTCCACTGAGGGACATCGCTCCAGAGGCTTAACCGGGGTGAAGCCCACGCAGGGTCAGCGTGGCCTCAGGTCCCGCAGGGTCACAGAAGGATCGAGGGTGTCTGAGTGTCGCAGAGCTTACAGGTATTAGAACGGGGAAGCTGGCTACAGAGACAGAGCCGAGGAGTGAGCTCTAATCTTGGGGTTACCTTGAACTGGTCACAGGCTCGGTCAGCTTGAGGCGCGGCCAGAGGCCAGGGTGACGGGAGTAATTGAGCGCTGTTCTCTGAGGGCGCACTGAGGAGTGGGGCCCCGGGCTCTCGGCTCCTCCGGGCCGGAGACTGGGAGGCCGCCATCTTCATTCCCGTCCTCCGGAACTCTACGGAAAGCGCTCAGGGAACAAAAGCTCCTGAAAGCAAACCCGAGCGGATTACTCAGCCTGGCCCCTGGTAAGGGCGGTGCATCCGCCCAGGGCAAAGACACTTGAGAATTACTGCAACAGTCCCCTCCCCCAGAAGATCAACAAGAAACCCAGCCAGGACCAAGTTCACCTACCAAAGAGTGTAGTTTCAATACCAAGGAGATCAGCGGAATTCCAGAGGAAGAGAAAGCAAAGCAAGGAACTCATGGCTTTCTCCCCATGATTCTTTACCCTTGCAGTTAATTTAATTTTTTTTTCTTTTTCAATTTTTTTTTCTTCTGCTGCTAAACTTTTTTACCTTTTACCCTTTTCTTTTTTAACGTTTTTAAACTGGTTTATCTAATATATATATATATATTTTTCCTTTTTATATTTTTTCTTTATTGGTTTTCTTTTTTTAATTGTTTCTTTTTTTTTCTTTCTTTCTTTCTGAACCTCTTTTTATCCCCTTTCTCCCCCATCACGATTTGGGGTCTCTTCTGATTTGGCTAAAGCATATTTTCCTGGGGTTGTTGCCACCCTTTTAGAATTTTACTCGCTCCTTCATATACTTTTATCTGGAAAAAATGACAAGGCGGAAAAATTCACCACAAAAAAAAGAACAAGAGGCAGTACCAAAGGCTAGGGACCTAATCAAAACATATGTTGGTAATATGTGAGATCTAGAGTTCAGAATGACGATTCTCAAGATTCTAGCTGGGCTCGAAAAAGGCATGGAAGATATTAGAGAAACCCTCTCGGGAGATATAAAAGCCCTTTCTGGAGAAATAAAAGAACTAAAATTTAACCAAGTTGAAATCAAAAAAGCTATTAATGAGGTGCAATCAAAAATGGAGGCTCTCACTGCTAGGATAAATGAGGCAGAAGAAAGAATTAGTGATATAGAAGACCAAATGACAGAGAATAAAGAAGCTGAGCAAAAGAGGGACAAACAGCTACTGGACCACGAGGGGAGAATTCGAGAGATAAGTGACACCATAAGACGAAACAACATTAGAATAATTGGGATTCCAGAAGAAGAGAAAACAGAGAGGGGAGCAGAAGGTATATTGGAGAGAATTATTGGAGAGAATTTCCCCAATATGGCAAAGGGAACAAGCATCAAAATCCAGGAGGTTCAGAGAACCCCCCTCAAAATCAATAAGAATAGGTCCACACCCCATCACATAATAGTAAAATTTACAAGCCTTAGTGACAAAGAGAAGATCCTGAAGGCAGCCCGGGAAAAGAAGTCTGTAACGTACAATGGTAAAAATATTAGATTGGCAGCAGACTTATCCACAGAGACCTGGCAGGCCAGAAAGAGCTAGCATGATATATTCAGAGCACTAAACGAGAAAAACATGCAGCCAAGAATACTATATCCAGCTAGGCTATCATTGAAAATAGAAGGAGAGATTAAAAGCTTCCAGGACAAACAAAAACTGAAAGAATTTGCAAACACCAAACCAGCTCTACAGGAAATATTGAAAGGGGTCCTCTAAGCAAAGAGAGACCCTAAAAGTAGTAGATCAGAAAGAAACAGAGACAATATACAATAACAGTCACCTTACAGGCAATACAATGGCACTAAATTCATATCTCTCAATACTTACCCTGAATGTGAATGGGCTAAATGCCCCAATCAAAAGACACAGGGTATCAGAATGGATTAAAAAACAAAACCCATCTATATGTTGCCTACAAGAAACTCATCTAAAACCCGGAGACACCTCCAGATTTAAAGTGAGGAGGTGGAAAAGAATTTACCATGCTAATGGACATCAGAAGAAAGCAGGAGTGGCAATCCTTATATCAGATCAATTAGCCAAAGACTATAATAAGAGATGAGGAAGGACACTATATCATACTCAAAGGAACTGTCCAACAAGAAGATCTAACAATTTTAAATATCTATGCCCCTAATGTGGGAGCAGCCAACTATATAAACCAATTAATAACAAAATCAAAGAAACATATCGACGATAATACAATAATAGTAGGGGACTTTAACACTCCCCTCACTGAAATGGACAGATCATCCAAGCAAAAGATCAACAAGGAAATCAAGGCCTTAAATGACACACTGGACCAGATGGACATCACAGATCTATTCAGAACATTTCATCCCAAAGCAACAGAATACACATTCTTCTCTAGTGCACATGGAACATTCTCCAGAATAGATCACATCCTCAGTCCTAAATCAGGTCTCAACCGGTATCAAAAGATTGGGATCATTCCCTGCATATTTTCAGACCACAATGCTCTGAAGCTAGAACTCAATCACAAGAGGAAATTTGGAAAGAACCCAAATACATGGAGACTAAACAGCATCCTTCTAAAGAATGAATGGGTCGACCAGGAAATTAAAGAAGAATTGAAAAAATTCATGGAAACAAAGGATATGAAAACACAACGGTTCAAAATCTGTGGGACACAACAAAGGCAGTCCTGAGAGGAAAATATATAGCGGTACAAGCCTTTCTCAAGAAACAAGAAAGGTCTCAAGTACACAACCTAACCCTACACCTAAAGGAGCTGGAGAAAGAACAAGAAAGAAAGCCTAAACCCAGCAGGAGAAGAGAAATCATAAAGATCAGAGCAGAAATCAATGAAATAGAAACCAAAAAAACAATAGAACAAATCAACGAAACTAGGAGCTGGTTCTTTGAAAGAATTAATAAGATCAATAAACCCCTGGCCAGACTTATCAAAAAGAAAAGAGAAAGGACCCAAATCAATAAAATCATGAATGAAAGAGGAGAGATCACAACCAACACCAAAGAAATACAGACAATTATAAGAACATACTATGAGCAACTCTACGCCAACAAATTTGACAATCTGGAAGAAATGGATGCATTCCTAGAGACATATAAACTACCACAACTGAACCAGGAAGAAATAGAAAGCCTCAACAGACCCATAACCAGTAAGGAGATTGAAACAGTCATCAAAAATCTCCAAACAAACAAAAGCCCAGGGCCAGATGGCTTCCCGGGGGGAATTCTACCAAACATTTAAAGAAGAACTAATTCCTATTCTCCTGAAACTGTTCCAAAAAATAGAAATGGAAGGAAAACTTCCAAACTCATTTTATGAGGCCAGCATCACCTTGATCCCAAAACCAGACAAGGATCCCATCAAAACAGAGAACTACAGACCAATATCCTTGATGAACACAGATGCAAAAATTCTCGTCAAAATACTAGCCAATAGGATTCAACAGTACATTAAAAGGATTATTCACCACGACCAAGTGGGATTTATTCCAGGGCTGCAAGGTTGGTTCAACATCCGCAAATCTATCAATGTGATACAACACATTAATAAAAGAAAGAACAAGAACCATATGATACTCTCCATAGATGCTGAAAAAGCATTTGACAAAGTACAGCATCCCTTCCTGATCAAAACTCTTCAAAGTGTAGGGATAGAGGGCACATACCTCAATATTATCAAAGCCATCTATGAAAAACCCACCGCAAATATCATTCTCAATGGAGAAAAACTGAAAGCTTTTCCGCTAAGGTCAGGAACACGGCAGGGATGTCCGTTATCACCACTGCTATTCAACATAGTACTAGAAGTCCTAGCCTCAGCAATCAGACAACAAAAGGAAATTAAAGGCATCCAAATTGGCAAAGAAGAAGTCAAACTATCACTCTTTGCAGATGATATGATACTATATATGGAAAACCCAAAAGACTCCACTCCAAAACTGCTAGAACTTGTACAGGAATTCAGTAAAGTGTCAGGATATAAAATCAATGCACAGAAATCAGTTGCATTTCTCTCCACCAACAACAAGACAGAAGAAAGATAAATTAAGGAGTCGATCCCATTTACAATTGCACCCAAAACTATAAGATACCTAGGAATAAACCTAACCAAAGAGGCTAAGAATCTATACACAGAAAACTATAAAGTACTCATGAAAGAAATTGAGGAAGGCACAAAGAAATGGAAAAATGTTCCATGCTCCTGGATTGGAAGAATAAATATTGTGAAAATGTCTATGCTACCTAAAGCAATCTACACATTTAATGCAATTCCTATCAAAGTACCATCCATTTTTTTCAAAGAAATGGAACAAATAACCCTAAAATTTATATGGAACCAGAAAAGACCTCGAATAGCCAAAGGAATATTGAAAAAGAGAGCCAAAGTTGGTGGCATCACAATTCCGGACTTCAAGCTGTATTACAAAGCTGTCATCATCAAGACAGCATGGTACTGGCACAAAAACAGACACATAGATCAATGGAGCAGAATAGAGAGCCCAGAAATAGACCCTCAACTCTATGGTCAACTAATCTTCGACAAAGCAGGAAAGAATGTCCAATGGAAAAAAGACAGCCTCTTCAACAAATGGTGTTGGGAAAATTGGACAGCCACATGCAGAAAAATGAAATTGGACCATTTCCTTACACCACACACGAAAATAGACTCAAAATGGATGAAGGACCTCCATGTGAGAAAGGAATCCATCAAAATCCTTGAGGAGAACACAGGCAGCAACCTCTTCGACCTCAGCCGCAGCAACATCTTCCTAGGAACATCGCCAAAGGCAAGGGAAGCAAGGGCAAAATGAACTATTGGGATTTTATCAAGATCAAAAGCTTTTGCACAGCAAAGGAAACAGTTAACAGAACCAAAAAACAACTGACAGAATGGGAGAAGATATTTGCAAATGACATATCAGATAGAGGGCTAGTGTCCAAAATCTATAAAGAACTTAGCAAACTCAACACCCAAAGAACAAATAATCCAATCAAGAAATGGGCAGAGGACATGAACAGACATTTCTGCAAAGAAGACATCCAGATGGCGAACAGACACATGAAAAAGTGCTCCACATCACTCGGCATCAGGGAAATACAAATCAAAAGCACAATGAGATATCACCTCACACCAGTCAGAATGGCTAAAATTAACAAGTCAGGAAATGACAGATGCTGGCAAGGATGCGGAGAAAGGGGAACCCTCCTACACTGTTGGTGGGAATGCAAGCTGGTGCAACCACTCTGGAAAACAGCATGGAGGTTCCTCAAAATGTTGAAAATAGAACTACCCTATGACCCAGCAATTGCACTGCTGGGTATTTGCCCTAAAGATACAAACATAGTGATCCGAAGGGGCACGTGCACCCGAATGTTTATAGCAGCAATGTCTACAATAGCCAAACTATGGAAAGAACCTAGATGTCCATCAACAGACGAATGGATAAAGAAGATGTGGTATATATACACAATGGAATACTATGCAGCCATCAAAAGAAATGAAATCTTGCCATTTGCGATGACGTGGATGGAACTAGAGGGTATCATGCTTAGCGAAATAAGTCAATCGGAGAAAGACAACTATCATATGATCTCCCTGATATGAGGGAGAGGAGATGCAACATGGGGGCTTAAGAGGATAGGAGAAGAGTAAATGAAACAAGATGGGATTGGGAGGGAGACAAACCATAAGTGACTCTTAATCTCACAAAACAAACTGAGGGTTGATGGGGGGAGTGGGGTTAAGAGAGGGGGGGTGGGGTTATGGACATTGGGGAGGGTATGTGCTATGGTGAGTGCTGTGAAGTGTGTAAACCTGGCGATTCACAGACCTGTACCCCTGGGAATAAAAATATATGTTTATAAAAAATAAAATTAAAAAAAAAATGGCTCATAGAACCTTCGGGAATTTTTTTTTTTTTTAACCAAACTCAGACGATAGGAAACTGGCCAGCCTCTCGTATACCCAGTCGCTGAACTTCTATGAGAATCCCTTTTTCCCTTAAGTAATTTAATCCTTTTGGAGATGAAACTGTTGAATGAAGCCCATTTGCCTTTCCCCAGATTCAACATATTAACTCTGTACTTAAGGCCTTCCTCTTCAGAAGTAATTCCAGGGTTTGAAGCTGCTGTGGACCCAAAAGGTAGGTCCTCTCTCTTCATTGTCATGTTGCTGAATTTAATCCATGACATTTAAATGTTAATCATTTTATTTCATTCACCATGCTCCCATGTGGCAAAGGGTCAAAATTAGTGCTTAGTCAACCAGAGATTAAATACAACTCTGAATTGTCAGAGTGGTTTAATTTTGAGAGAGACTCTAACTGCGTTTGAAGCTCAATTTAGAATTTCCATCTCTGCAGACCAACGGCCAGGCTGCACAGCAGACCCTGAGTGGAAGGCTGATATTTCCTGTAATTCCTCTGCTCTCAAAATATCTAAGCATTTTAAAAATAAGTGATTTGGTGCTGGATTTACGAGTTCTGTCTGGGAATGGAGGGGGATGGGGATTGGCCCTCAGTGAAACTACTGGGCATAAAATGATATTTAACTCTCTTTCCCATTACTTGAAGCACTGGATTTTCATTTCTGCATTGCCTTCTTTCAAGGCTCAGGTCTTTGCCCATTGGGAGGGAAGAGATCGGATGCATATTTGACAACACTTTATTTGAAATCAATAAAATTTCCTTCGATAGTCTAGCCTTTTAGAGAAGCACTTGCACTGTCTCACTGGTTTCTCTCAACCATCCCCAGGGCACACATTGGGTATGCCAGGCCGCACATGCTTGTGAAACAGCAGAAGCCCTTGCTCTGGCAGAAGGCTCCCAACCTCGGGGTGTTTTCTTTCTCTTTCACCACTTCTAAGCTTTTGGCTTAGGGCAATCCAGGGGTCCTGTCGGGGCCTCGATTCTCCCATGTGACCTGGGATGCCTGGCAGCAGGGTGCTCCAGATCGTCTGTGAGTCCAGCCAGCTAGCGTAGCCAATTATAAATGGCCTAATGAGGACCAGAATCCAGCTCTTCTGAGTAGGCAGAATAATGGCCTCTCAAAGACAGCCACATCCTAATCCCCAGAACGAATAGATGTGTTACTTACAAAGTAACAGGTGCCTGCGAAGGGCTGGCGCATATGTAGTTAAGTGATGGATCTTGAGATGGGAGAGATTACCCCAGATGACCAGGGGCACTGATAGACCCACCAAGGTCATTATAAGGGAGAGATAGGAGGGCAGAGTCAGAGGGAGAAGATATAAATATGGAAACAGGGATCAGAAAGAAGAGAAGAGAAGAGAAGATGCTGGTTTTAAAGGTGGAAGAAGAGGCCATGAGGCTGGGAATGCAGGTGTCCTCTAGAAGCTAGAAAAGCCAAGGAGACATATTTCCCTTCATAGCCTCCTACAGAAATGCAACCTCGTGAAACTTGATCTTAGCTGAGTGAAATTGATTTTCGATTTCTAACTTTTGTGAATGTAAGGTAATAGATCCACATTGTTCTGAGCCACAAAATTCATTGCAATTTGTTATAGAGGCAATAGGAACCGAATACTATGGCCTTCAAAGCAACTAGTATTTCAGGATAGTGCTATTACTTACACTGCTTCATGATTTTATGTATCTATTTCTATATATATTCTCTATATTAGCTGCTCCAAGAATTAACATCTTTAAATAGCTTCATTTATTCATTTTCTACTTTCCCTTTGGTGATTCCACGTGGAGGCTAAGAAGGACCCTAGTGGTCTCAGTTAATGAGATTTACTTGATTTATTCAATTCATAAAACACAGAGGATAGTGATGAATAAAGATAATCATAGATGTGGAAGACAGAGCAGGAAAGGCCATATTGAAATCTTGGCTCTTTGAAGGCAGCACATCTGCTAGGAGATAACATCAGAACTAGAGGAAACTAATTTGAGAGTGGGACTGTTTTTCCTTGTCAATTATTTACACAGCTGGTGATTCAGGTCACGATGCCAAGTTTCACTTCGGTGAACTTTGCTCACCGGAAATCACTGAAATGGTCACATTCACTGAAAGATGCGTGACAGAAGACATGCAGGTGATCTTACAGCACCTTTATTTTAGAGTTAATTCCCAAGAAACAAAATCATTCTAGAGCAAGTCATTTTACATTAAAATTGACATAACAGAGTTAATTGCTTCAAAGCAGTGAAAGGGTGACAGAGTAAAAGGTTGAAGTGTATTTTGACTAAAGAGTAAGCCCATGTAGATTAAATATAGCTTCTTTATTTTAAAGAGGAACTTTATAAGCAGTTTCTCTCCTTGGGATTTTAGAGGAACTTGCTGGGAGAATGAGATAGGAAGATAAGAATAGTATCAGCATTTTGTGTGTGTGTGTTCTAATGATTTTTTTTTTCAAGGTTAAAGTTTCATTTATTTTGTGGAAATGCCAGTGGAAGCACAATTTCTCCTGTGCATTCCCACTTCCCTCAGCCCCTTCTCTAGCCTCAGAGGACAGACAGGATGAAGAATTTGGTGCTGAGCATTTTGCCCAGATGCCCTCAGCAGAGAGGGGTGGCTTTCAGAAACCACCGGTTCTTGAGTCCGGCGTATGGGGTTGAATCTCACAGCCCATACAACTTTCTACTAGTTCAGCTTTGGGCAAGTCCCTTGACCTCACGGAGACTTCCTTTCCTCCTATTTATTAGGAGGACATTAAAATCAATGCCTACTTCGCAGGTTTACAGTGGGGATTATATATGATGATATGTATGACCTGCTTAGGGCACATGGTGAGCATTTTATAAGCTGGCGTTTCTATTCCCCAGGAAAGGTTCCATCAGGACAGTGCTTTCAAGCACTTCTTCATGATAGAATTGTAGGTGCTATGGAACTCATAGAAGGTTCCCTGTCAACCAGAAAGCTATTATATTATCTTGGGAGGCTAGACATATGGCAAGTTAAATAGCAAGAAAGAGTAGAGTGGTATTGGAATGCCGAAAACTGGGAAGCAAATGAGCTGATAAGATGCCTTGTTTCAAGAAAAAAGTCTTCAGTAGGTATTTTAAACTTGCTGCACCAGTTCCTCTCCCTTTGATTCCCCTGTAGCCCATAATGTTATTTACAGAGACAAAGGCCATTGTTCCAGGCTCTGCCTTCTCTTGATCTATTATTAGTTTCACCTGACCTTATTGTCTTTAATCTTAAAATATTTTATAATACCTTTTTCTCATCAGTGTAATTAAATGGAGTCTGGATTCTTTATCTTAATTCTAAGACACACTTGAGTTTATTTGTTCATTTGTTTTAATGTGTCATGACTTAGGATGATGTCTTACAAACAACACTTTAAATTTGTGAACCTCAAGCAGGGTTTTGTCATTATCTGGTGAGTCTTCTCAACTTCTCCAGCACATTCACCTTCTCATTCACCACAATGACAAATTTATGCTTGTGCCCCTCCTCAACCATCCAATACCAACTGGTCTTTCTCTCCTTCTTTGATGAACTCGCTTCATTTTTCAATAATGCAAATGAAGAGGCTCTCCCCATTTGCCCTTTATGAAGCCTGCAGATCCATATGTATCCCAAGACACACTCTCTGTCTTTCATCCTTCAGATATTTACTAAAGGAGGCTGAGATCTGAGTGAAAGAGCTGTAGCATCTCAGTCACTTCCTGTGTGGCCTGTTCCTTATCTCACATGAAATCCAGTCCAATGGGGCTCTTGGGTGGCCTTCTGGGCAGCTTTCCTTCCAGCAATGGTTTTGAGATTCAGATCGATTTCCTATTGTGAGGCCACCTTCAACACATGGCTTCTGTGGTCACCAAAGAGGAAAAAAGTGATGGTAGACAAGGCTTTAAAGCTCCAGGTTGGAAGTGACAATTTCTGTGTTCCTTTTGTTGCAACCAATCCCATGGTCCTGTCTAGATGCAAGACACATGGAAAGTATAGTTGTATGATCAGAAAGAGGAGGTAGCTTAGTGAATGGTTGGCCACATTGAGGATGGAGTATTCCTTTTTTTTTTTTTTTAAGATTTTATTTATTTATTTGACACAGAGAGAAAGAAAGTGAGTACAAGCAGAGGGAGAAGGAGAAGTAGGCTCCTTGCTAAGCAGGGAGCCCGATGTGGGCCTTGATCCCAGGACCCTGGGGCAGAGGTCAGCTGATGCATCCAAAACCAAAGAACACCAAAGGTTTCCAGCCAACCAAAGAAGCACAGAACAGATTTTTCCCTAGAAGATGCAGAGAGAAACATCCCTGCCAACCCCTTGATTTCAGGCCTGTGAAGAACACATTTCTGTTGTTATGTCACTCAGTTTGTGGTAGTTTGTCAGGGCAGCCCTAGCGAACTAATACAGATGGTCACTCAGAGTTGTTTCAGTTGAGGCAACAGGGCCAGGCTCTTGTACACTCATGTTGGCCGGTCATTGGATGAAGTCTCTCATGGCAAGGGGTAAAACCTGGACTCAGGCACCTTTCTGTGGCTGAAGGCAAGTGGTAGAGAGATTGTGAGTAGCCAGCAAGCGGTGCTCCCAGCAGCCAAGAAAATGCACCCCTCAGTCCTGATAGGGAATCTGAGTGGCACACACAGATGTACTTGGTGCTGGGCCACTTGAATCTATTTGCTATATACAGTAAGTTGATAGGCCTTGTGGAGGGTTGGCTTGCTTCTCCGAAGAGCTTACCAAAGGGAAGCCAGAAGGATGGGCTGTAGCCCTCCCTGCGACAGCTGCTCTTGAGAACACAGTGGCTGCTCTTTGTCTTCTACAACCTACTAGAGATTCTTCTGCTCTTGCCTCTCAACACTGCTGGCCCAGGGACTACCGAGAAAGTCCCTGGGGAGTTGCCGAACCAACTCTTTCCTGTCCCTCCCACCCCCTCAATCCTACCTCCTTCTGCTGATTAGTGTCAATAATAGTGCCAGTTGGGTTCCACCTTCCATCACCTGAGGAACCTGAAGTTGATCAGAGGGCAGCCACACCATCCAGCCCCATGGAATTTTTACTAAATTCCCTGTAAAACCACTCCCCCTGTGGGAAGCAATGGAAATTTGTGATCATGGGAATGTGCTTTAAGTCTACACTGTCCATATGGTACCAAACACTTAGATGTGGTTAATGTACCCAAACAACTGGATATTTAATTGATTTTATTTTATTTATTTTTAAAAAGATTTTATTTATTTATTTGACAGACAGAGAGATCACAAGTAGACAGAGTGGCAGGCAGAGAGAGAAACAGGCAGAGAGAGAGAAATAGGCAGAGAGAGAGAAACAGGCTCCTCGCTGAGCAGAGAGCCCGATGTGGGGCTCTATCCCAGGATCCTGAGACCATGACCTGAGCCGAAGTCAGAGGCTTAACCCACTGAGCCACCCAGGTGCCCCTTGATTTTATTTTAATTCATTTAAATTTAAATAGCCTCAGGTGGGTAGTGATGGGTAGAGCTGTTCTGGCCCTGCGATGTCCTGGCCCTTTTCTCATTATGTCCAGTGTTTGATCCACTTTTCCTGCTCTCCAGCTAGAGGAGGTGAGATTTTCTGCTTATGCTGCCAATTCACCATGCATTGCATATCAATCACCCTCCGCCTTTTCTTGTCTTTTCCCAGCAACTTGACCATCCGTGGCCTTGCTTGGCTTTTCCTATCTTCACGATGACCTTCAAATGCCTGAGATGAGGTATCTGCTGATGTTTTTTATCTTTGCTTTTAGAAGAAAACACCACAGATTGAAACGAGACCTCTGGTATGCCCTTCTCTGTTGCCATTTCGCTTCCCCTTCTCATGTCCAGAGAAAACTGATCTCGGGAAATCAATGTCACTATTTCCTTGTAGAATATCATCTATGATATGTAACAATTTATATAAAGGGTGGCAAATGCTGTGTGTTCTTTTGTGATTTACTTTTTGAACTCAACATTATGTTTTTGAGATAGTTATTTGAATAATATTACAGTGTCTTTATCTGTTCCATATTTGATGAACAATTTAGTTATTTATAATATTGCAATGAACAGTCTTATCAGTATATCTCCTTGAATATATATACATACACACACATATATTTTGAATATATAAATTCCTCTAGTCTAGAGTATGAAATGAGAAATGGAGTCACTTCTTCAGTGCAATACAAACTTACAGGATTTGGCAGATTTATTGCTAAATGTGATGCACAAGCTCACAGTCCTATCGGCAGTATGAGAAATAATGTTTAGAATCTTTATCTACAATTAATATTATCAGACTTCAATTTTTTTTTCTATTCCAACAGGTTAAATGTACCAATTATTTAAATATGTTCTTCTCTGATTTTTAGGGAGATTGAATACCATTCCATTTGAATATTGGACATGTGTTAAATTATCTATTCATATCCTTTCTGCATCTCCCTATTTTTTGCTTTATTAATTTATAAGAGTTATTTCTTATGTATAGAGTACCATACCTCTGTCGTGAACATGGACAACATTTTCCTCTTCTGAAGTTATTCACTTTACTAGTTGTGCCTTTTTTTTTACACCATTGTAAAATAGTCACACTTATCACTGCACCATTATTATCATTGTCATGGGGTTACTGTTCATACTTTTGTTGTCCTGCTGAACAAATTCTTTCCTTCAGAGTCATAAAAATACCCACTTATCATCTCTCCTGAGCATTTAACGTGAAGGTTGTAAGTTTTGTTTGTCTGTTTGTTTGTTTGTTTGTGGCTTAATTGCTTCATTTACTTTTATGTACACTTAAATAAAAATGATTAGATCTACAACCTACTCGAAATTGATTCTGCTGTCTAGAGAGTGTAGTAGGGCTCAGATTTCCCTACGGATAAATAGTTATCCAAACATCATCTATTTCATTGTGCTTTCTTTCTCCAGACATCTGCAATTCTCTTGCTACCATAGATTTCATTTCCCTAGTAGCATGGATGTGGGCTCAGTGCTATTCCAATAATGTATTTTTTCTAAACCTGCAGCAAAATCATGGGGAGTGGGGAGAGCAGAAAGGTTCTTCCTTTTTCTTTAAACTAGGAGACATCAGGATGCTCTCATATGTTGTTGATTTCATGTATAATTATTAAACCTTCCATTCAGGGTACATACTGTGATTTTAAAAATTGGACTAGAAATAGAAAGTTTGCAGAGACAGTAACAACCTCTGAAGATATCTGCTACACTTACCCTCTGATTTACACATTTCCCTCTTCAAACTTTCTTTTCATCCTATTGCCACTCAAATACAGTGGGCTTGTAAAAGATCTCAAGTGAGAAGATGTGGTTTTTTTAGTGCAGCATAGGGTGGGATAGGAGGAAGTCTTATTTGTATAGAAATGAAATTTTAAAATAGTATGTCTAAATTAGTCAAAAATACATAAATAATAATGAAAAGATACAACACAGACATCTATGAAAACTAAATATGTGCTTATCAAATAAATTCATACAATATAATAAATAGCCTGACATTAACAGTCTTCAGACCTTGCTAAAAAAGTTTGTTGGCTTTGTTTTTTGTTTTTTTGGGTTTTTTTTGAGTGTAGTTGACATACAGTGTTAACGTTAGTTTCAGGTGTGAAACATAGTGATTCGATATCTTTGTATGTTATATCTGTTATCATACAACACTATTACAGCACCATCGACTATATTCCCTATGCTGTGCTTTTTTTTCCCCTGTGACTTATTCATTCCATAATTGGAAGACTGTATCTCCCAGTCCCCTTCACCCATTTTGCCCATTGCCTCAAACCCCCCTTGTCTCTGGCAATCATCAGTTTATTCTCTGTATTTGTAGGTCTGATTCTCCTTTTTGTTTGTTTACTCATTTTGTTTTGTTTCTTAAATTCCACATATAAGTTAAATCATATGGTATTTGTCTTTCTCTGTCTGACTTATTTCGTTTAGCATAATATCCTCTAGGTCCATCTCTGTTGTTAGCAAATGGCAAGAGCCCATTCTTTTTTATGGCTGAGTAATATTCCATTGTGTATATATACACCACATCTTCTTTATCCCTTCATGTATTGATGGACACTTGGGTCTCTCTCATATTGGCTATTGTAAATATAGGGGTGCATGTATATTTTTGAATTAATGTTTTCATGTTCTTTGGGTAAAAACCCAATAGTGGAATTGCTGGGTCATACAGGAGTTCTATTTTTTAAAAAGTCTTTGAGGAACCTCCATACACTTTTCCACAGTGGTTGTACCAATTACATTCCCATGCACAGTAATGAGGGTTCCTCTATCTCCATATCATTGCCAGCACTTGTTGTTTCTTGTCTTTTTGGTTCTGGCTGTTCTGGCAGGTGTGAGGTGATATCTCATTGTGGTTTTGACTTGCATTTCCCTGATGATGACTGATGTTGAGCAACTTTTCATGTGTCTGTTGGCCATCTGTATGTCTTCTTTAGAAAAAACGTCTATTTAGGACCTCTACCCACTTTAATCAGATTATTTCTTTTATTTGGTGTTGAGTTGTAGAAGTTCTTTATAGATTTTGGATATTAATCCTTTATAAGATACATCATTTGAAAATATCTTCTCCCATTCAGTAGATTGCCTTTTGATGGTTGAGAAATATGTTTTGTATGAGCAATCAAACAAAGTAGGGTGATCAGTGGATACAGTATAATTCACTTAAAGTTCAACTATATTAAGGCTTCAAAGTACTGTTAATTATTAGTTGTTTTATAAGAAATTGGCATAGCTTCAGGAAAAGTCAGTGTTAGACAAGACCATTACAAATAACCTTCCATTTTTAGTCCAAAATGTCACTTCAGCATATCTAAATCAGTTTTCAAAATCATTCACATTTAATATTTTTATTTGATAGGCTCCTGACTATGTGGTTAGGAAAAGATCTTAATATTATTTCCTATTTTACTGATGGAAAAAATGGAAATACCAAAATACTTATGATTTGGAAATGACTACAAAGATGTGGTATGGTAGAAGTCAGCATTTATTTTTCCTCTTGCCCTTGCTTATTTTACAACTTATGTTTTTGTCATTTTACCTCTGGTATTAATCATATTTTCTTTACCTATAAAAATGAATTTTATTGTTTGCCTGAACAATAAAATTATACCTTTTAATAGCTAGGAAAATAAGGTATTTTCACAGTAATCCTTCGGTATTTCTACCAGAATAAATATTCCATTTATTTCTTTTAATATAAACAAATAAAATAAAATAAAAATAAATAAATGGCTAATTTATTTCTCTCCAAGCTGACTTTGGTTTGTGCATATCCCCCTGGACCTTTTACTCATTTCTTCTGTTTCCCCATTGGTCAACACGTTGCCCTTTTGCACTTTTAATAAGTTACATATTGAGGAAGGAGATGCAGTAACTATTTGATTTTTGTTGCTAACACTAATAAAAGTCACTCTAGTAGAATGTTGATGCTTTTATCTAAAATGAGATTTTATTGAATTATCGGTGAATTTCATTTATCATAGTATCCCTGTCCTCCATTACCACAAGTAACAGAGTTGATGCTCATTTAATTATCTCTTTCAAATATGCAGGTTGTTCCAGAACTAAGCTCCTGTTAAGTAAGAGAAATGGATATTACTATAATTGAATAGCTAAATTGGCAGAGAACATAGTATACAAGATAAATTAGGAAGCAATTGACAGTAAGTACTATTTTTTTTTCCCTGACACCAGAAACACAGCATGAAGAAAGCCAATTAAATTGAACATCTTATCAACCTATTAACAAGTATACAATTACACTTCAGGGTTTATCTTTCCAACATTTGATTTAAAGCACAGTGTTAGCTAAGGAAGTGATATATATATATATATTCATATTTTGACTTGATGGCTTGTATCTAAATAGCCTGCCTGTTACTACTTTGCCTGGGAATTTAAAACAAATTAAGTCAGACCATATGAAGGTGTCTGATACACTAGATAAGAGATAAGAGTGTACACACTGCAGCCCTTCAGGCACTACATGGTTTTCAGACCATTCCAGAATTAAAATTAATTTGGAGGGTGCTTGGCTGGCTCATCACTTAAGTGACTGACTCTTGATTTCAGCTCAGGCCATGAACTCAGGGTCCTGGGATTGAGCCCCACATCAGGCTCTGTGCTCAGCAGGGAGTCTAAAGATTCTCTCTTTCTCTTTCCCTCTCCCTCTGTTCCTCCTCTCTCCCCCTCTCTCTCTCTCAAATAAATAAATTGAATTGAGGGGCGCCTGGATGGCTCAGTGGGTTGGGCCTCTGCCTTTGGCTCAGGTCATGATCCCAGGGTCCTGGGATTGAGCCTCGCATCAGGCTCTCGGCTCAGCAGGAAGCCTGCTTCCCCCTCTTTCTCTGCCTGCCTCTCTGCCTACTTGTGATCTCTCTCTCTCTGTCAAATAAATAAATAAAATCTTTAAAAAAATTAAATTGAATACTGAGTGATTTTAGGCTAAATATGTACTTTTTGGAACTCAACAGCCCTAATACTTCCATGTTGTCTTATACTCAACACACTTCATTCCTTCGCCTTCCCGGTCTGACTCTTGAAGTCATTTGGGTATATTACTGCCTGTTCTAGATAATTCAGATCTTTACTACATACTTCAGAGCCTCAACTGCTGTTTCTTTGGGGGCAATTGCTGCAATCACAGCTTATCACTTGATCTACCTGAGGTGTCATTTTTAACCAGAAGACCAGAACAAAGAATTACATACTAGACTGTCTCTTATGAAAAGTCCAGGAAAGAGAAAAAAGTAAAAATAGGGAAAGTGTTTTTTTTCTCTCTTTCAATTCTTTCAAACCAAACTAGACAAAACAAATTCACTTTTCCCCTGAAGAAAAAATAAATAGTGCAATTAAACCTTTATCCACCCCCCCCAAATCTGAAAGATGTTTCCTATTGTCTTAACCATGTCTCAGTTGTAGGTATCATCCTTAACCCTGAGGCGATGAGACAAGCAAAGCATTCATTCAGTCATCATTCCATCACACAACACATTCTACTTGACATGAATAGGTTTGTGGATATAGCATCATGGGTAAAACCAGAAAGGGACCCTGCCTTCACAAAATGTACAACCCACTTAGAAGACCACATATAAGTGAAATGATTACACACACACACACACACACACACACACACACAAATGACACTTGTGCCAAATGCTCAAGCAGTGCGTGGTGCTGGGAGAGCCTATAATAGGGGCATTTGAGTCAGTGAAGTTGACAAAAACTTCCTTAGAAGGTAATACTTGAGCTGAGACTTTAAGGATGAGTAGGCATTAAGTAGCTAAAATTAGATGTTCAGATGGATAGGCATTGAAGGGCTTTTGAAGGAATAGCAGAATAGAAGGCTGGAAAGGTAAGTTGGGTAAAATATCAAAATCCTGAAATATGTGGGGACCCTGTGATTTATTTTCTAAACTGGCATACTTCTCCAGAGTAAGGAGGAAGCTATCAGTAATTATGACAAGGCAGTTGGTATAGAGGGGCCTGGGCTGTAAGTCATTCTGCTGTCTCTCAGGAGGCTGATTCTTGTATGCCACAGGGTGTTGTCAGAGGTCTTTTAAGGGGGGCAGGGAAATAAGATTTCGGGAAGGTTGGTATGGCATCTCTGTGAAGGTAGGTAATGGCATTTGCCTGGCCTTTTTGAAATCTAAGTTACTATTTTATGTATAAGTTTTATTTATCCTTTGGCTATTAAACAGTTTTCCAAGTTCAGTTTATTTTAATGAGACAAAATTTAATTTTCATTTAAAGTGGCAGGATTATTTATTAAAGTTTTAACTATGTAAAAAAAGATGTGTATGGAAATTTACATGATGACATATCTGGAGAAGACATTATTTTAATCTGCTTTAGGTTTTTATGTATTTTTTTAAGATTTATTCATTTATTGTTTTTACTTATTTATTGAGAGAAAGAGAAGGAAAGAGAGCCTGTGAGGGTGCTGATGAGGGGCAGAGGGAGAGAGAGAATCTCAAGAAGACTGCCCGCTGAGCAAAGCCCAGCTCATGGCTTGAGCCCATGACCCTGAGATCATGACATGAGCCAAAATCAAAAGTTGGACCCTTAACCAACTGAGCCACCAAGGCACCCCTCAAAGTATATATATACCATTCCCCATTTAGGCCCACACTTATCTATTGTTTCCACTCATTCTTTTTTTTTTTTTTTTTTTTTTTAATTAGTAGACTCCATCACCATCATGGGGCTTGATCTCATGACCCTGAGATCAACAGTCGCATGCTGTACTGACTGAGCCAGCCAGGTACCCTTCCACTTAACTCTTTAAAATCACCTTTTGCCCATGTTTAGAGTAAGGCTCCATATTTCCTGAATACCTTTGTTCTTTATTCACTGTTTCCCTATATAATCTATCTTCTGTCATCATTCTGGGATATTGTAGCATCACACAGATGCTCTTTGCTCTGTATCAGGAAGAGGCTGGAAGGGGGAGAGAGGACTACTATGCAGAGGGAGAATCCAGAATCAGGACCAGATAATCCAGGGTGAGTGGGTAGATGCATTGCATTTTGAACACACAGAAGTTTGGGTAAACAGCAAACAAAGACATTTTAATGAATGAACTTTTGAGAAGTGTATATACCTTTGGTCCAAAGAAGGAGCTGAGATCAGAAGCTGGGAATTTCATGTGGCTTTGAAAGCCAGAGTTGGATTGACATGCACATTTCAGTTAGAATATTTGTGGAGAATTGACAGTTCCTTGAAGTCTTCAGGTTCAGTAACTTTCATCTCTATTACCTCAGTGTTCCTCACTCATGGTGCCACAAGGGACCTTGTCTACCTTCATGATTTTCTCACGAAAGCTTCCCTCCTCTTACTTTGTCTCCTTTTGCCCCGCTAACTCTCCTCTGTATGCCTGTCTCTCCCCTCAGCCCCCCTGTTCCTCCAGGCTATCAGCTATCACGTGTGTATCTCATCTCAGGTAGACTCGTCTTCTGATAGTCATTTTGCAAATCATTCCGCAGCACGTCTAGGCCATGCCTGTAATGGCTACTTGATTTGTTTTTCATTGCCCTCAAAGGTCCAATCCTGTTTTCCAAGATGGCCTCCCTTCCTACTCCCAGGAGAAGAGAAAGAACCAATTTGATTTCAATTTTTAAAAGTTTTTCCTCTTCCACCTCAAAGTTCCCCAGTGTCATTACTACCAATTACTCTACCTTCCTAGTTACACTGCCTACTTTCTTACACTATAATATGATTGCTCTATTCACCTCTTCCACTTTTCAGCACATCAAGTAATATTCCTTCCTTTTACCATTTTATTGCTTTGAGCTGCACTTTCTTATTATTTCAGTAAATAAGGTTGTTCATATCTTTGCCACATTTCCAGAGAAGTTTTGGCTCCTCTCCCGACTGAAGTGAGAATTATCATGATAAAATCTATGACAACAGGTTCTGTTCAAGTTCAAGGAAAAGGAAACATATGGGTGGTTGACAGCATGCACGTGTTACATACACCAGGACCACCCGGGAGGAGCCAGTTCTCAACCACAGACATTGGTTTTGTAACAGATAAAGACAATTCTCTTTTAAGTCAGTTTAGGAAAATGGACAATTTGAACAAATATATTTGTTCTCAGTACGAAGGTATTTTCTTTTCTTTTTTTTAAATTTTATTTATTTACTTGAGGAGAGTGAGAGAGAGAGCATGAGAGGGGAGAGGGTCAGAGGGAGAAGCAGACTCCCCGCTGAGCAGGGAACCCGATGCAGGACTCAATCCTGCGACTCCAGGATCATGACCTGAGCTGAAGACAGTCGCCTAAGCAACTGAGCCACCCAGGCGCTCCACGAAGTTATTTTCAACAGACAGTTTTGTTCCCCAAGTAATTTTTGATGACTCTTTAGACAAAGCAGCATTGCTAAGAGGTGTTTTAACATCTGATCTGTCCATGGAACTGACATACAGCCTTTGGGAGCACAGCGTGATAGTTTTGCCAAGTGAGGCAAAGGTCAAGGCAAGTGTCTATGGCAGGATCTGAACCTGGATGGGTGGTGGTACGTGGGCAGAGTAAAAAAGGCAGAGTAGGGCAGAAACAACCTCAAAGTGCTTGGGATGAGTCCCACGTCTGCTGAATTATTCTCTGAGCTTCGTAGTCTTATCCTCTGTACCCAAGCTGTCTCTCTCATCTCTTTACTGCCCCTCCCACTGAGGAATACCTCCCGTTACTTGCAGTAAAGGACTTTGAAGGTATCAAAAAGAAGATTCATTATTGCTTCAAAAAGTTTATGATATTAAGATAGTTAGACCCTTAGAGATATGTTGATTTCTAATTCTATTCACTAAAGGTTACTCTAAGAGTGGGAAATATTTTCTTGGTGAAAAAAATACAGTTGACTTCTCTCATACAAGTAGTGGTCTTGGCATTTTATGACAGCTTTACAGAGTTCATTTAATACATTTCAACTGCTTCCCCCCACCCCCGGAAGGAGCCTTTGTGTTTAAGATGTGAAACCCCTTCCATGATTCCTGCTGTGTATAAATTTTGTGTAGAGGAGACTTGAGTAAAACCATTTCCTGCAGCCAGTCCCCACTCTCTGCTCCTTCCTCTACAGTCTCACACTTGGAGAAATCACCCACTCTTCTAGGTTCACATCCCATGGCTACACACATAGAAGATCCCAGCCTTCTCATCGCAGGAAATGTCCACTCTTAGGTCTCAAAGTGCACATTCAACCTTTACAGTTCTATGTAACCCTTTTTCCATAAATCAGTATACATAATATCAATCCCCATGCTCTCTTTATTAATGGTTCCTACACATTTTGAATTCTAGTCCATGATGAAAATGCCGACACACAGGTTTTTATTTTAAAACATTTACTCGGATAATAAATGATACCATTTGTTTCATCCGGACAGCTGGAAGACCTGAGGTAAGTTACTGCTGAGGTTTGGCTGTGTAGCTCCCTACAGACTTCCGGACCCTGAACCCAGACTGAGTCTACATCCTGCCGAGAGCAATCTGTGGGAAGTGAGTTTGTCAGACCCAAGGGGTAGCCTCATGATACCAAACCAACTTTTGTGATCAAACGCTCTTGATATTGGATAGAGAAGCTATTTAGAAGCTTAGTGCTTTTTCCCTCCAAAATTACTTCTCTATTTAAAAAAAAAAGCCTCTTGCACATTTGCACCAGATTGAAAGTTAATAGAAAGTTCTTCTTTTAGGTATCTCTTCAGGTGAATCTGCCTTAGATGCTCCAAATTAGATTCTCTCCTCAATTTCCTTGTCTCTTCTAAGGATATTACCATTTTTCCAATTACTTTCACTCAAAACCTTGGAGTTCTCTCTGACAGATCTCCCCTTTTCTCAGTATGTCAAAAAAAATTTAAAAATTCTCGCTATTCCCCCTGACACCTTCTAAATCCGGGCCTACGGTGATTCATTTTCATTCCGCTCAGCAAACTGTTTGACTCGATTTCAAGAATATTGTCCTCACACCAAAACTCATCTCTAATTATGACACCAAAAAATCTATCTCAAGCAACATGTTGTTCCTCTGCTGAAAAATCTAAATTGTGCCTCTATAATGTTCAAAATGCGGACTCTCTTTGCAAAGGTCTCTACACTCTATTTGCCCTGTTTTCCATCATATTTCCCAGTCTTGTTCAGTGTGGAGCCTCCACTCTGATAGGGTCAGTATCTTTATTCTCTTTGAATCCAGTGTTTTTTTTTTGTTTTGTTTTGTTTTTTTTTAAAGATTTTATTTATTTATTTGACAGAGAGACCACAATCAGGCAGAGAGGCAGGCAGAGAGAGAGGAGGAAGCAGGCTCCCCTAGAGAGCAGAGAGCCCGATGCGGGGCTCGATCCCAGGACCCCGAGATCCAGTGTTTTTTGTTTTTGTTTTTGTTTTTTCTTCTTCCCTTTTCTTTACATTCCTTTTATTTTTCAGTGCGCTGGTTCTGTACTATCTCAAATTTTCAGTTTACACAGCTTGGTTTTCAGCAGGCTCTCAACATCTCTCATCTCCTACATTAACCCCAGCCCTACTCTAAATAGGCACTAATTATATCCGAAACAGAGTGTTAGTGTTGCACAGTGAAACACTTCCTGACCACAGGAATCTGCTGGATCTTGGAGGCCTCAGATCCTGACGGGTTACTCCTGGTGACCTGCCTCTTCAGTCTTATCCTTGGTTTCTGAGCCACAGACTGTTCTCTCCTTTTATGAAATCTGACCACATATAAAAATAAAATTCCTTATCATTCTTCCTTTTGGTCCCTCTGTGTGATTCTAATCCAGAAACACTGTCCTACCCTAAAACTGAGCCTCGTTTGGATTCTCTTGGTCGTAACAACTCAGTATTAACATATGCATGTTTTCCCATGACCGAAATGGGCTGAAGTCTCTGAGTTGGACACAGATTCATTGAAACAGACAAACCAACAAACGCTGCTAAGTTAGTTAATATCTGAAGCAACATGTCACAATGAGGTGGGATCATATTAAGTCTGGTTTCTTCATTTGGTCCAGTTATTGAGAGCCTCAGACTAAAATTATAAGCTTTAATTTTGGTAGAATTCCTTTAACATGAATGTTGTACATTGGTAAACTTTTTGAAGGCAAAAACTGCCTTTTTTTTTTTTTTTTCTGTGTCTTCTCAAGCCCTGGTAGAAAGCACAATACCCTTTAATTATTTTACATTTTTATATTAATTATGTAAGACAGGGTTTAGCAGTATGCAGCCAATAGACAAAATGTGAATCACTGCCTATTTTTGTAAATAAAGTTCTATTGGCACACAGCCATGACCAATAAGTTACATACTGTTGTTTGCATATTGTCTGACTGCTTTTCCCCAAGGATTGCAAAGTTGAGTAGTGGTGACAGAGACCATATGGCTGCAAAGTCTGAACTCATTCATTTATTTAAGTTCATTCATTCAGAGTGTTGGCCAAATTCAGTCCCCTGGGATTGTGGAACTGAGGACCCTATTTCCTCCTCAGACCATCAGCTGAGAGGCTCTCTCAGTTCCTTATGACCACCTGTGCTGTTAGTAACATGGAAACCCCCAACTCCAGACCCACCCAAGCTCAAATCAGCAATGGCTCCCTGGAATCCTTCATGTTCCTATGAATTGGCAAGATTCAGTAACTTTTATTCACTTGTCAATTTCTATATTTATTTTTTATTATTTATTTAGAGAAAAATTTGCCTTGCCCAGTTATAAGAAGGCACTATGACAAAAATGTCTATATGCTGAGAGCCTTCTGACACTGAAATGATCTGTATCACAAGACAGCAATTTTTGAGTTCACAAGTGAAAAATGACAACAGTATAAATAATCACTCAAGAACCAAAGCTAATTTATCCTCTTCTGTAAGGTTTTCCCTACTCTTTCAGCAAAGTTGATTGTCCCCTCCTTTGCTAGAAAATATCATTATATAGGTCACCTGGGTGGTTTAGTTGGTTAAATGTCTGCCTTCGGTTCAGGTCATAATCCCAGGGTGCTGGAATTGAGTCCCCACATTGGGTTCCTTGCCCAGCAGGGAGGCTGCTTCTCCCTCTGCCTGCCACTCCCCCCACTTATTTACTCACCCTCTCACTCTTGCTCTATCTCTGGCAAATTAAAAAAGCCTTAAAAAAAAAAAAAGAAAATATCATTATAGCAAAGAAACATTCATGGTTGTTTCAGTGTTTGACTTTCTAGTTATGAGCTTTACTGGGAGAAGGAGTCTATTTTGTTCATTTCTACTCATTTTGATACTTAAAAATAGAACTAAGTAAATGCTAGGTGCTTAATAATTGTTGGTTCAGGAAAAGGATGAATGGATGGTTACTGTAAGTAAGAAACTGCAATCTAGTGAAGGATTGTTTTCAACATTTCTCTTCATTTTATTCCTTAAATATTTTGCAGAATATTCTCAGTAAATGAGCTAACCAGCCACGGTTAGAAAGGATGACACAATTACTAATAATTTCATTATAAAATAGATATTAAAATGTTAATAGATAAACTCAATTAATTGAATATATTATATTGGTGGGATAATTACTGTCTTATTTTAAAAATAGCATTGTTGCCTTTGTCAAGCAGGTATGCTGTAAATATCAAAGAAAGGCATGGATTGGGATAGAATATTGTTTTATCTGGATATAAGAAACCTAGTATTTCCATGAAGTGGGTCATTTGGCAAGTTTCAGTAACTTTTATTCCCTTGTTAATCTCTATATTTATTTAACTATCATTATTTGATCATTGATCGGGGACTGGATTATGTACACTTACTTTTTAAAAAATTTACCGGGGAACTTGGGTGGCTCAGTCAGTCAAATGTCAGACTTTTGATTTCAGCTCAGGGCTTAGGGCCATGGGATCAAGGTCTGTGTCAGGCTCTGTGCTCACGGGGGAGTCTGCTTGGGATTCTCTCCCTCCCTCTCCTTCTTTTCCTTCCCCTCAGCTTGAGTGTGTGTGCTTTCTTTCTCTAAAATAAATAAGTAAATCTTAAAAATTTATCCAATAACTCATTGAAATAAACATGTTTAGTTTTCTTTTCTGGGTTAGAAAATTCTTACAAATGTGTAATTTGCCATAGGTGGAGTAGCTAGCCTAAAGAGGCCAGATCTTGTTATCAGCATTTACTTTTTCCTGTAACTGACCACCAAGGTTAATTCAGATAAATCATTTGATTTTCCTGGAAAAGTATGTGTTCCTTTATTAGTCAATGCATATTGCTATACAAACTGCAAAATTGGTGTTTTCATTTTCTATTGCCATCATAACAAATTAATGCAAATTCAGTTATTAAAACACACACACACACTTATGATCTCACAGATCTGTAGGTCAGAATGCTGGGCCCAGTGTGGCTCAGCAAGGTTCTTTGCTTAGAATATCACAAGGTCAAAATCAATTTTTTGTGATTTTATGCATTCTTTCTGGAGGCTTGGCAATGAATTTGCTTCTGAGCTCATTCATTCAGATTGTTGGCTAAATTCAGTCCCCTGTGGTTGTGGAACCAAGGACCCCATTTCCTTGCAGCTATCAGCTGAGAGGCTCTCTCAATTCCTTACAGTCACCTGAGCTCCTAGTAACATGGAAACCCCCAACCCCAGACCCACCCAAGTTCAATCAGCAGCAGCTCTGTGGAATCCTTCTCATGTTTGAATCATCTCCCTAACTTTGCCTCTTGCCACCATCCAGAAAATTCTTCCTCTTTTTAAAGGCTCATGGGATTAGATTGGACCTATCTGGATAATCCGGAAAACTTCCCTATTTTAAGGTTCATAGCTTTAGGTGCATACTTTGCCCTGTAGTGTAACATATTCACAGGTTCTGAGGATTAGGGATTGAATTTGGGGGCTATCCTGCCCACCACACTTGCCACAACACCTTTCTTAGAGAGAGAATTTTTGGAAGATATCAACACTGGCTTAATTATACTGCAGTAAGAACCTCAAAATCTCAATGGCTTATGAAAACATGATTATGATTTTATCAAAGTTTGGTTGCTGCCTGCTCTGCATTTGTCTTCTATCTAGGACCTGAAGTGACAAATCATCCTTTATTGGGAACATTGCCAGTGATCCTGTCAGAGTAAAAAGGATATAATGAGCCACCTAATGCTCCCACCCAAAAATGACACACATCACTTCTTACATGTTACTGGCCGAAGCAAGTCACATGGTTTGTGTAACCCTCAACTTTTACCACCAGCCCAGAGAAAGTCAATGCAAAGAGGAAAATGGGATATTTGATACAAAATAATATAATCTGTGATTATATATACAACTTCTTGTCATTGCTTGATCTTCTGTTTGACTAGTTCTCAAACTACTCATACTGGTTCTCACTGTTAGGAGATGATACATTGTATCATAAGGGTATTTTCATTCTCAGCACCGAGACTACGCATAGACTATATAGCTAGTCAGTGCCTAGAAGGGTGAGATAGTTAACAGAAGGAATGCCTTTAGTAAGAACACAAGTAAGTCAAAAATTATGAACATATTATAAGGAAAGCAAAAAAGGGGATCTTGCCTATATTTTCCAAAGCTCTACATAGAAACAAAACTAGACAGCAGCAAGAAATAATGGAGGAAATGCTGATCACCTTCCGAATTAGACATTTTAAATGTGAAGGATTAGAGTTGAATTGTGTTATATGTTATCTAAACAATCTCCCCATCTTAACTTTTGAAATCAGCATAACATTGCTCTAATCTTCAAATAAATACCAGGGGTTTTTTTGCTTGATTTTTGTTTTTTGTTTTTACAGAGGGAAAAAAAATTCTGCAAATAGTTTCTAACATTTATTTAGCATCTCCCTTGAGCCTTATCTGGTAGAATTAAAGTTCTTGCTTTCTCTTTATGCTTTGCACCAAGCACAGCTGGGATCATTAAGGATTAAGACTGTGCATTATGGTCGACATGGGTAGGGTGGCAGGGGGAGCCTGGAGCTGGAAGCTTGTCTGTATGTAGGGCTGCAGGTTGCTGTGAGGAAAAGACGTTGAAGGGAGAAGCTACTCTGTGTATTCCTGTTACCATTCATTTATGCATTAATCCATCCTATAAACAATTAATATCCCAATAGTATGTGGAAGACTAACATATACAAGGTTTTTGTTTCATTTATTTATTTTTTTTTTTGACAGATCACAAGTAGGCAGAGAGGCAGGCAGAGAAGGGGGGAAGCAGACTACCTGCTGAGCAGAGAGCCCGATGTGGGGCTCCATCCCAGGACACTGAGATCATGACCTCAGCCGAAGGCAGAGGCTTAACCCACTGAGCCACCCAGGTGCCCCTCCTTTTTTTTTTTTTTTTTTTTTTTTTAATGGAGAGTACAGAGATATATAAGAAACTGTTTTGAACTTAAAGAAACATTTGATCTCTACTGTTTGGGGCTCCTTGGGACTTTATGTCAGTGTCAACAATTCAGTTGACTTTTACATTATGCGGATCATTGTTAAATATTTATTAACTCTAACCTTCTTGTGCACACTTGTGGTTTAATGGTGTCCCCTCTTTGAAATTCTGATTTCCCTAGTAACTCTAAGTGATGAAGCCCCACTTCTTTGCTCCTTTAGGCCTCCTTTTCAGGCACCTGTTACAACACTCCCTATGACTTATGGAATTATATATGCTATCCTCCTGCCATACAGTGAGAGAGCATTTAAGGCAGGGCAGGAGTCCCTGACTCACTGTTGCAATCCAGATCTGCTGCTCCCAATGTTTCTTGCACTTAGAAACAGCAACACAAACACAACAGCAGCAACAATGTCAAATTGAACTGCGTTTTTATGGAATGAAATTCTGTAGTAATGCACAATTTTAGAGAAGCAGGCTATGTCTAGAAGCACTATCAAATCAAAAGAAATAGTAAGTATAAGTCCTAGCTTTTTGGAGTTAAGCTGTACAGAATAGTGTTAAATGTCAGTGAGAATGGGGTAAAAATGATGGTCTGCTTCTTTTGAATTAAAGATATAGAGTAAGTTCAGATGTGGGAATGCCAGGTTAGAGAAGACATGATTTCTTTTTAAAGATTTATGCTAAGATTTAGCATTGTATCAACCCCAGGCTTAACCCAAAGAGTAGACACACGCCAAGAGACGTTTCCTAGACAAGGTGTCTTGGCCTGGGATTCCCAGAAGGTATGCCCTGAGGCAGAGGGTTTATGTGTTATTACTTTTTTGGCAATAGTGGTAAAAATAGTGGTAAAAGTGGAGGGTAAGTGGACTGAGACAGGGAAGGAGGGAGAGCCAGCACAAAACTGAGTTACAGAGCTGGCCACTTCTGTAACTGACTGCTTGGTATGATGGTGCCACATAGTTCAGCACCATCTCAGAGGGTGAAGGGGAATTTATCTACTAACCTCTTTAAGTATTATCTACCAGCCCCTTTTCCAATTGGTTAAATGCTCATCCTGCAGCGCACTAGCCTCTGAACTCCTAGATTGTGCCTGTGTGAGTGAGCATGAGCACCAAGCAGGATCCTGAAGCAACACTGAGAGGGCATCCTGTGATGGTGGGCTAGATGCGTGCCAGGAAGGCAAGATGTAAGTCCTGCTGACTGCATGTGTGTGGAGACGGAGCCCACTATGAGCCAGGAAAAGAGAGAGGGGAGGTCAGGAGCCTGAAAAGGATCTAAAATCTGCTTTGAGACTTTGCTGGAACAATGTATTTAGGATTCATTGCCCATCCTTTACGAGCTCATGTAGTCTATGAACATGAATCCCTACCGTCAATACTCCAGATTTTAAAAGGGGAAAATTCAAACGGACCTTCAGAGCATATTTCTAAATGAAAAAGTTATAGGTTTCATATTTTTTTTTAAATTTTATTTATTTATTTATTTATTTTTTTAAATTTTATTTTTTATAAACATATATTTTTACCCCCAGGGGTACAGGTCTGTGAATCGCCAGGTTTACACACTTCACAGCACTCACCATAGCACATACCCTCCCCAATGTCCATAAACCCACCCCCCCAACCCCCCTCCCCCCATCAACCCTCAGTTTGTTTTGTGAGATTAAGAGTCACTTATGGTTTGTCTCCCTCCCAATCCCATCTTGTTTCATTTACTCTTCTCCTACCCCCTTAAGCCCCCATGTTGCATCTCCTCTCCCTCCTATCAGGGAGATCATATGACAGTTGTCTTTCTCCGATTGACTTATTTCGCTAAGCATGATACCCTCTAGTTCCATCCACGTCGTCGCAAATGGCAAGATTTCATTTCTTTTGATGGCTGCATAGTATTCCATTGTGTATATATACCACATCTTCTTTATCCATTCGTCTGGTGATGGACATCTAGGTTCTTTCCAGAGTTTGGCTATTGTAGACATTGCTGCTATAAACATTCGGGTGCACGTGCCCCTTCGGATCACTACGTTTGTATCTTTAGGGTAAATACCCAGTAGTGCAATTGCTGGGTCATAGGGTAGTTCTATTTTCAACATTTTGAGGAACCTCCATGCTGTTTTCCAGAGTGGTTGCACCAGCTTGCATTCCCACCAACAGTGTAGGAGGGTTCCCCTTTCTCCGCATCCTCGCCAGCATCTGTCATTTCCTGACTTGTTAATTTTAGCCATTCTGACTGGTGTGAGGTAGTATCTCATTGTAGTTTTGATTTGTATTTCCCTGATGCCGAGTGATGTGGAGCACTTTTTCATATGTCTGTTCGCCATCTGGATGTCTTCTTTGCAGAAATGTCTGTTCATGTCCTCTGCCCATTTCTTGATTGGATTATTTGTTCTTTGGGTGTTGAGTTTGCTAAGTTCTTTATAGATTTAGGACACTAGCCCTCTATCTGATATGTCATTTGCAAATATCTTCTCCCATTCTGTCAGTTGTTTTTTGGTTCTGTTAACTGTTTCCTTTGCTGTGCAAAAGCTTTTGATCTTGATAAAATCCCAATAGTTCATTTTGCCCTTGCTTCCCTTGCCTTTGGCGATGTTCCTAGGAAGATGTTGCTGCGGCTGAGGTCGAAGAGGTTGCTGCCTGTGTTCTCCTCAAGGATTTTGATGGATTCCTTTCTCACATGGAGGTCCTTCATCCATTTTGAGTCTATTTTCGTGTGTGGTGTAAGGAAATGATCCAATTTCATTTTTCTGCATGTGGCTGTCCAATTTTCCCAACACCATTTGTTGAAGAGGCTGTCTTTTTTCCATTGGACATTCTTTCCTGCTTTGTTGAAGATTAGTTGACCATAGAGTTGAGGGTCTATTTCTGGGCTCTCTATTCTGTTCCATTGATCTATGTGTCTGTTTTTGTGCCAGTACCATGCTGTCTTGATGATGACAGCTTTGTAATACAGCTTGAAGTCCGGAATTGTGATGCCACCAACTTTGGCTTTCTTTTTCAATATTCCTTTGGCTATTCGAGGTCTTTTCTGGTTCCATATAAATTTTAGGATTATTTGTTCCATTTCTTTGAAAAAAAAAATGGATGGTACTTTGATAGGAATTGCATTAAATGTGTAGATTGCTTTAGGTAGCATAGACATTTTCACAATATTTATTCTTCCAATCCAGGAGCATGGAACATTTTTCCATTTCTTTGTGTCTTTCTCAATTTCTTTCATGAGTACTATAGTTTTCTGTGTATAGATTCTTAGCCTCTTTGGTTAGGTTTATTCCTAGGTATCTTATAGTTTTGGGTGCAATTGTAAATGGGATCGACTCCTTAATTTATCTTTCTTCTGTCTTGTTGTTGGTGGAGAGAAATGCAACTGATTTCTGTGCATTGATTTTATATCCTGACACTTTACTGAATTCCTGTACAAGTTCTAGCAGTTTTGGAGTGGAGTCTTTTGGGTTTTCCACATATAGTATCATATCATCTGCAAAGAGTGATAGTTTGACTACTTCTTTGCTGATTTGGATGCCTTTAATTTCCTTTTGTTGTCTGATTGCTGAGGCTAGGACTTCTAGTACTATGTTGAATAGCAGTGGTGATAACGGACATCCCTGCCATGTTCCTGACCTTAGCGGAAAAGCTTTCAGTTTTTCTCCATTGAGAATGATATTTGCGGTGGGTTTTTCATAGATGGCTTTGATAATATTGAGGTATGTGCCCTCTATCCCTACACTTTGAAGAATTTTGATCAGGAAGGGATGCTGTACTTTGTCAAATGCTTTTTCAGCATCTATGGAGAGTATCATATGGTTCTTGTTCTTTCTTTTATTAATGTGTTGTATCACATTGATTGATTTGCGGATGTTGAACCAACCTTGCAGCCCTGGAATAAATCCCACTTGGTCGTGGTGAATAATCCTTTTAATGTACTGTTGAATCCTATTGGCTAGTATTTTGGCGAGAATTTTTGCATCTGTGTTCATCAAGGATATTGGTCTGTAGTTCTCTTTTTTGATGGGATCCTTGTCTGGTTTTGGGATCAAGGTGATGCTGGCCTCATAAAATGAGTTTGGAAGTTTTCCTTCCATTTCTATTTTTTGGAACAGTTTCAGGAGAATAGGAATTAGTTCTTCTTTAAATGTTTGGTAGAATTCCCCCGGGAAGCCGTCTGGCCCTGGGCTTTTGTTTGTTTGGAGATTTTTGATGACTGTTTCAATCTCCTTACTGGTTATGGGTCTGTTGAGGCTTTCTATTTCTTCCTGGTTCAGTTGTGGTAGTTTATGTCTCTAGGAATGCATCCATTTCTTCCAGATTGTCAAATTTGTTGGTGTAGAGTTGCTCATAGTATGTTCTTATAATTGTCTGTATTTCTTTGGTGTTGGTTGTGATCTCTCCTCTTTCATTCATGATTTTATTGATTTGGGTCCTTTCTCTTTTCTTTTTGATAAGTCTGGCCAGGGGTTTATCGATCTTATTAATTCTTTCAAAGAACCAGCTCCTAGTTTCATTGATTTGTTCTATTGTTTTTTTGGTTACTATTTCATTGATTTCTGCTCTGATCTTTATGATTTCTCTTCTCCTGCTGGGTTTAGGGTTTCTTTCTTGTTCTTTCTCTAGCTCTTTTAGGTGTAGGGTTAGGTTGTGTACTTGAGACCTTTCTTGTTTCTTGAGAAAGGCTTGTACCACTATATATTTTCCTCTCAGGACTGCCTTTGTTGTGTCCCACAGACTTTGAACCGTTGTGTTTTCATTATCATTTGTTTCCATGAATTTTTTCAATTCTTCTTTAATTTCCTGGTTGACCCATTCATTCTTTAGAAGGATGCTGTTTAGTCTCCATGTATTTGGGTTCTTTCCAAATTTCCTCTTGTGATTGAGTTCTAGCTTCAGAGCATTGTGGTCTGAAAATATGCAGGGAATGATCCCAATCTTTTGATACCGGTTGAGACCTGATTTAGGACCGAGGATGTGATCTATTCTGGAGAATGTTCCATGTGCACTAGAAAAGAATGTGTATTCTGTTGCTTTGGGGTGAAATGTTCTGAATATATCTGTGATGTCCATCTGGTCCAGTGTGTCATTTAAGGCCTTGATTTCCTTGTTGATCTTTTGCTTGGATGATCTGTCCATTTCAGTGAGGGGAGTGTTAAAGTCCCCTGCTATTATTGTATTATCGTCGATATGTTTCTCTGATTTTGTTATTAATTGGTTTATATAGTTGGCTGCTCCCATGTTAGGGGCATAGATATTTAAAATTGTTAGATCTTCTTGTTGGACAGTTCTTTTGAGTATGATATAGTGTCCTTCCTCATCTCTTATAGTCTTTGGCTTAAAATCTAATTGATCTGATATAAGGATTGCCACTCCTGCTTTCTTCTGATGTCCATTAGCATGGTAAATTCTTTTCCACCCCCTCACTTTAAATCTGGAGGTGTCTTCAGGTTTAAGATGAGTTTCTTGTAGGCAACATATAGATGGGTTTTGTTTTTTAATCCATTCTGATACCCTGTGTCTTTTGATTGGGGCATTTAGCCCATTCACATTCAGGGTAAGTATTGAGAGATATGAATTTAGTGCCATTGTATTGCCTGTAAGGTGACTGTTATTGTATATTGTCTCTGTTTCTTTCTGATCTACTACTTTTAGGGTCTCTCTTTGCTTAGAGGACCCCTTTCAATATTTCCTGTAGAGCTGGTTTGGTATTTGCGAATTCTTTCAGTTTTTGTTTGTCCTGGAAGCTTTTAATCTCTCCTTCTATTTTCAATGATAGCCTAGCTGGATATAGTATCCTTGGCTGCATGTTTTTCTCGTTTAGTGCTCTGAATATATCATGCCAGCTCTTTCTGGCCTGCCAGGTCTCTGTGGATAAGTCTGCTGCCAATCTAATATTTTTACCATTGTACGTTACAGACTTCTTTTCCTGGGCTGCCTTCAGGATCTTCTCTTTGTCACTAAGACTTGTAAGTTTTACTATTATGTGATGGGGTGTGGACCTATTCTTATTGATTTTGAGGGGGTTCTCTGAACCTCCTGGATTTTGATGCTTGTTCCCTTTGCCATATTGGGCAAATTCTCTCCAATAATTCTCTCCAATATACCTTCTGCTCCCCTCTCTGTTTCCTCTTCTTCTGGAATCCCAATTATTCTAATGTTGTTTCGTCTTATGGTGTCACTTATCTCTCGAATTCTGCCCTCGTGGTCCAGTAGCTGTTTGTCCCTCTTTTGTTCAGCTTCTTTATTCTCTGTCATTTGGTCTTCTATATCGCTAATTCTTTCTTCTGCCTCATTTATCTTAGCAGTGAGAGCCTCCATTTTTGATTGCACCTCATTAATAGCTTTTTTGATTTCAACTTGGTTAAATTTTAGTTCTTTTATTTCTCCAGAAAGGGCTTTTATATCTCCCGAGAGGGTTTCTCTAATATCTTCCATGCCTTTTTCGAGCCCGGCTAGAACCTTGAGAATCATCATTCTGAACTCTAGATCTCACATATTACCAACATATGTATTGATTAGGTCCCTAGCCTTTGGTACTGCCTCTTGTTCTTTTTTTTGTGGTGAATTTTTCTGCCTTGTCATTTTGTCCAGATAAAAGTATATGAAGGAGCGAGTAAAATACTAAAAGTGTGGCAACAACCCCAGGAAAATATGCTTTAGCCAAATCAGAAGAGATCCCAAATCGTGATGGGGGAGAAAGGGGATAAAAAGAGGTTCAGAAAGAAAAAAAAAAAAGAAAAAAGAAACAATTAAAAAAAGAAAACCAATAAAGAAAAAATATAAAAAGGAAAAAAATATATATATATTAGATAAACTAGTTAAAAAAAAGTTAAAAAAGAAAAGGGTAAAAGGTAAAAAAATTTAGCAGTAGAAGAAAAAAAATTGAAAAAGAAAAAAAAAATTAAATTAACTGCAAGGCTAAAGAATCATGGAGAGAAAGCCATGAGTTCCGTGCTTTGCTTTCTCCTACTCTGGAATTCTGCTGCTCTCCTTGGTATTGAAACTACAGTCTTTGGTAGGTGAACTTGGTCCTGGCTGGGTTTCTTGTTGATCTTCTGGGGGAGGGGCCTGTTGTAGTGATTCTCAAGTGTCTTTGCCCGGGGCGGAGTTGCACCGCCCTTACCCGGGGCCGATCTGAGTAATCCGCTGGGGTTTGCTTTCGGGAGCATTTGTTCCCTGAGCGCTTTCCGTAGAGTTCCGGAGGACGGGAATGAAGATGGCGGCCTCCCGGTCTCCAGCCCGGAGGAGCCGAGAGCCCAGGGCCCCACTCCTCAGTGCGCCCTCAGAGAACAGCACTCAATTACTCTCGTCACCCTGGCCTCCGGCCACGCTCCGAGCTGACCGAGCCTGTGACCGGTTCAAGGTAACCCCGAGATTAGAGCTCACTCCTCGGCTCTGTCTCTGTAGCCGGCTTCCCTGTTCTAATACCTGTAAGCTCTGCGACACTCAGACACCCCCGATCCTTCTGTGACCCTGTGGGACCTGAGGCCACGCGGACCCCGCGTGGGCTTCACCCCGGTTAAGCCTCTGGAGCGATGTCCCTCAGCGGAACAGACTTTTAAAAGTCCCGATTTTGTGCTCTGTTGCTCCGCCGCTTGCCCGGAGCTGGCCCCTGCCCCCGCGGTCTATCTTCCCGTCACTTTGGATTCACTTCTCCGCCAGTCCTACCTTTCAGAAAGTGGTTGATTTTCTGTTTCTAGAGTTGCTGTTCTTCTTCTCTTCGATCTCCCGTTGGATTTGTAGGTGTTTGCAATCTTTAGATAAGCTATCTAGCTGATCTCCCGCTACCTGAAGTAGTCTCAGCCTGCTACTTCTCCGCCATCTTGACTCCTCCCCCTATAGGTTTCATATTTAAGGTGAATAAAGTTTAATGCAATTTTAAGTAACTGTTTTATCAGCTCCTTAATTCATAGAAACAAGCTAATAGTTTTCATTTGGAATTAGGTCCAAAAATAACTTCCTTAGAGCCCAAATAAAATAGTAAGAAAAACAATCCATGTAACAAAGAAAAAAAATACTGTTACTATTTTAATTTGGGATCTATAAGAAAATCTTGATTGTTAAGGATGAATGCAACCACAAGTATGAGATAACACTGTCACTTTAAATCATTGATATTGCAACTTACAATGGTGACAAGCAGGTTTGCTCACAGCGTGCTCTATGCTTTTTAAAATTTTTTCATTAATTGTTGAAGGTGTATTGACAGGTACAGTTCTGTGCTCAGCCTATTTTAAAAGTAGTAATAAATATGTCATTATCTTATAAGATTTTACAGTATAATGGAGAATAGATAACTAAGCAAGCAGTTATAAAACTATGCAAAGTGACCTGGTAAAAGTGAAGAAAGGGAATAGGCATCAGTAGGTGCGGCACCACTTTCTGGCTATTAGGTCCCAAGAGAAGACTCTAGAGGAGCTGATAACCAAACAGAACTTTAGAGAACAACTGGAGCCTGATGGCCATTGGCATTGAGGAGGGAGAGTTGGGAGATCTCTTTGGGGAGAAGGAGTAGGTACAGAGGCCATTTTAGGAAAATGTGACCTTCAGAGAACCAACCACAAATAATCATTAGGGCCGGAAATATAAATAGGAGTTATATCAGGAAGGGCAACCCATAAGAAGCTTTCTTGCATAGATTCATGACTCACTGGAAAATCTCTAAGAGAGTGGGACATTCAGATTTGTGTCTTTGAAAGATCACTTTGACAGTTGAGTGGAGTGAGATAGGAAAGTAAGATATAATGTGCTTTCTGTAACCTAGTAAAGAAACAGTCTTAAACTGAGATGTTTGCAGCAGGGATGGAGGTATGTGATTCATTTTATGAGAATCCACATATCTTGGGGACATACTGAATGAACTGAATGAGGAGAAAAATGAGTCAAATTTCTGGCTTGAGCAACTCACTGGGAGGTATTATTATTTACCAAATAAGAAATGCAGGAAGAGGCATAGGGATAGGGGAAGGGATCTTGGGGGATGGAAGCAGAGAATAAGACCATGTAAAAGGATTTCACTTGTTTAATAATATTTAGTGATTATTTTTTGTCAGTGGACTGAACCAGACTGACTTTATCAGTGTATTTGAAATAAAGTAATTAATTTTTATGTGACTCTACTAATAAAATCAAGATTAACATGAAATGTTCATGGAGTTAGCCAATCATTTAATCCACACAAATTCCAAACTTTAAGCCCAATATTTATCATATATGCAATTCTGAGTTGTCTATTTTTCTTCTATAGCTATTTCTAAATAGATATTGAAATGTATTTTCATGGAATAAATAGAATTTATTTATTATTTTGTACAGTAACAGCACAGTGATCTTACTGATTTATTATCTGATTAATATTCATTGATAGCTTTTGCCTATGGTCATTATTCTGGTGAGTTTCTGCTTTCCTCTCTGTCTCTGTTTATCTATTTGTCTGTCTGTCTATCTATCTATTTCTATATCATCTCTATCTCTCCTTTATTTTTATTTATTTATTTATTTATTTGGCCCTTCCTTACTTTCCAGTACACACAACACCCCAGGACTATCTTGTGTTTTTCCTGCAGTCCTGGAATCAACAACTTTCCAATGAGCCCATGAGCCCTGGGTCCTTTACAGGTGCGTGGTGTTTAGAAACAAAGATGTAGGCACATGGATATGCACAGGATATGCTCATTGTTGCACAGGATATGCTCATTGTTGCAACACCACCTCTTCAAACACCTTACAATGAAGAGAACTGGGCTATAGGTGTCTTCATAATAGCTCATGCATACACATACAACTGCATTTTTGTGTCTATTGGCATAAATATGTTAAATTATGAGCCCATATTAATACCTCTGATCTCAGTCCAGCACCATAGAGTTCATTCTAGCCTTCCCATTTTTCTTATTTTTAACTTCTTTCTTCAACATTGAGAAACCTTGCTTTAATTATTTACCACATATGTACTAATCTATTCAACCCTGGTATACAACTAAAGTGATTTTAGGATTCATAATCCAAACCCTTGTAAAAAACAAATTTACTAGGTACAGTACAGTGTTTTTGTAGAGTCCCTTTGTTTTCTTTAGCCTTACATTATCTAGTTAAATCAGCATTTTTTTTTTTAGAGTTACCTAAGCTGTTTCTTTCTTCCCTGTATCTTTAAATAGGATTATGTGATTCATTGGTAATGCAATTTTTTCACAATCTGGTAGGTCTTTAAAAATTAACACATAGTAGAATTCACTTTTTGTAATATACAGTTCAATCAGTTTAGACTAGTGCAAGGAATTGTGTATTCATTATTATACTTCATACATATCAATACCAAAATGTCTAAATTCTCCTGTGCTATCCCTTCAGAGACAGCTACTGATTTCAGCAATCACTGATTGCCTTAGAACATTTTTTTTGTTTTTCCTGAGTGTCAGAAAAAAAATGGAATCGTAGGATATATAACTTTAACGATCTTGCTTTCACTTGCTTTCACGATACTTTCACTTAGCAAAATACATTTAAGATTCATCCATGATGTGTATGATTAATACTTTGCTTATTTTACTGCCTACTATATATGTATTCCCAAGTATGAACATATGCTTTTATTTCTCTTGGGTATACAGCTAGATTGGGGATGGCTTCTCTAAAGATCCTTTAGAATGTTTTATATAAACACCCATGTTGTCTGTGAATAGAGACAATTTTATGATTTTATTTGTATAACTTTATTTTTCTTGTCTTATTGCATTGGCAAGAACTTCCATTATAATGTAAAATAGGTGTGGTAAGAGAAGACACCCTTCTCTTGTTCCCAAACTTAATAGAAAACTTTCAGTTCCTCAGTTAATCATGATGTTAACTCTTAAGTATTTCCTAGATGCCTTTTATCAGGTTAGGAAGCACCCTTATATTCCATTCATAGGTTGCTACAAGTTTTTCATTTGTTTTATCAAGAAAGGATGTTGAATTTTGTCAAATTATTTTTTTTGTATTGAGAAAGTAATTTTTTTTCTTTATTGGTATTTTAATGTGTTGAATTGATGTGATGAATTGATTTTTGAAAGTTGAAGTAGGGTACCATAAAGTTTTTTTTAGTTTTTATTTAAATTCCAGTTAGTTAACAAACAGTGTAATATTAGTTTCAGGTGTACAATTTAGTGATTCAGTAATTACATACAATACCTGGTGCTCATCATAAGTGCACTCCTTAATCCCCATCACCTATTTAACCCAATCTCCCATCCACCTCCCCTCTAGTAACCATCAGTTTATTCTCTATATTTAAGAGTTTGTTTCTTGGTTTTCCTCTCCTTCTTTCCTCTGTGATGATTTGTTTTGTTTCTTAAATTCCACCCATGTGTGAAATCATATGGTAATTGTCTTTTTCTGACTAACTTATTTCACTTAACATACTACTCTCTAACTCCTTCCATGTCATTGCAAATGGCAATATTTAATTCTTCTTTTATGGTTGGGTTGTAGTGTGTGTGTGTGTGTGTGTGTGTGTGTGTGTGTGTGTGTGTGTATTTCACCTCTTCTTTATCCATTCATTAGTTGATGGACATTTGGGCCTTTCCATAATTTGGCTATTATAGATAGTACTGCTAGAAACATCAGGGTGCATGTATCCCTTTGAATCAGTATTTATGTATTTTTGGGTTAATACCTAATAGAGCAATGGCTGCATCATAGGGTAGTTCTATTTTTAACTTTTTGAGGAACCTCCATACTGTTTTCCAGAATGGCTGCACCAGTTTGCATTCCCACCAGTAGCATAAAAGTGTTGCCCTTTCTCTGCATCCTCACCAACACCTGTTGTTCCTTGTGTTGCTGATTTTAGCCATTTTGACAGGTGTGAGGTGATATCTCATTGAAGTTTTGTTATGTATTTCCCTGATGATGCATGATGTTGAGCATCTTTACATGTGTCTCTTGGCCATCTGGTTGTCTTCTTTGGAGAAATATCTATTCATGTCTTCTGCCCATTTTTAAACTGGATTATTTGATTTCTGGGTCTTAAGTTTTATAAGTTCTTTACATATTTTGGATACTAACTCTTTGTCAGATACATCACTTGCAAGTATCTTCTCCCACTCCATAGGCTGCGTTTTTGTTGATTGTTTCCTTCACTGTGCAGAAGCTTTTTATTTTTGTTTATACTTTCAATCTCCCATTCACCTTTGAACAAATTACATCCATACCTCTCATCTCATATAACTCTCCTATGAAAGTAATGGTCTTCATACTGTATCATCTTTTCATTCCTGATTTTACATGCTACCTATTAATTATGACCACACCTTAGATCTGTTCTTTCCTGGTTTTCTATTTTTATTTTATGGTCACTGCTCACCAATTTTCCCTTGTCCATTCTACAAGTGCATGCATTTCTTAGAATTGCATTTCTTGCTTTGTGTGCTTATTTTATTTGTTCGTTTGTTTGTTTACTCTCTAAGTCTATGTCTTCAGAAATCCTATACATGTGGGTGACTCTCAAACCTGAATCTCCAACCTAGAATTCTTGCTGGTGAGCTCTATATCCAGTACATTTATTTGGATATCATTGAGTAATCAAATCACCAAACCAACAAATTAACCATGCTTCTTTCAAAGTTCCCTGTTCCTCTCTGCCTAAAAGATATTAGCTGTGAACTCTAAGCCCAACTTGCTTTTTCAAATTAATTTTTTTATCTCTTCCTTACTTATACTCTTAGCTTAATCATGCAGATTATTTTCCATTCCTAGATAAAATTACATCATGCTATTTCACACCCCTGAACTTCTGCACATATTGTTCCCTCTCTCTGTAAAGTTTTTTTCTCTTTAAATTCCTTCTCATTTTTAAAGCTCAGTCTATTTCATTTTCTTTCTGAGGCCTCAGACTTATACCTCTCTGCACTATTCCATGCCAGGATAGTAATGATTTACTTGTTTGCATTTTCATTGTACATATCCATAGCACAATATTATGCTGTAATAATGTCAGTTTCCTGCAATAGTTGATTTACATATTTACTGTACACACACACTCACACAAATACACATCTTAACTATACATTACGAGGCCAGGGACTAAACTGATCCCTTAGCACCTGAAAAATGCCCTGCTACATATTTGGCAATACATGCATATTTGTTGAATGAGTAACCCTAGTCATGGATCTAGAGTTTTGCCCTTGTGAAGGCAATCTTGACATCTGCAAAGTTCGGCAGTTTGGTTTTGATTCAGACCCTCCTAAGGTAAATTTTTTGTGGGAATATGGCTAATAAGCTCTGGTGGAAGGATCTCATTGTGCTTTGAAAAAGAGGAAACTAGAGAAGTAAGCTGGGGTTTTGAGGGCTGAGTTAGAACCCAAGAACATTACATAAATCTAGGTTAGATAAGGACTTCATCTACATGGAAAGGTTTTTCAGCTATAGAGGGCACCAGAAATGTGATAGGGTTCTGCCAAAGGGGTGCAATGGAGAGGCTGCCAATAGCACATATGCATCATTTTAGAGTTACTGTCCCTCAGCTAATGGCTTCCTATATCATATAGCTCTGTGAAAAATTTCTGGAACTATGGGTCTGAGATGACTCACATCCTAAAGATTAAGTACCATTTCTAATGAACTGATGACTGATACATCATAAAATCAATGCTGCAGCACAGCCCAACTTCCTTCTCACAAATGTTTTGAAGAGTCATTTCTTAAACTTTATTCCTTATGCTTAAGGAAAGCTAAACTTTTGATTTTATATTTTAAGACCTACATTGAAAAATAAAGTATAAATGCAAAATAGTTTTGTGAGTCATTTGCTTAGTTATATTAGAATGTGGGCCAAAGACAAAATAAGGGTCAAAAATCTCATACTGGAAAAAGAGCAAATTATGAATCAGCAATGTTATTTATACTTTTAGTCTTAAATCAAGGTCATTTTTTTCTGGTAGTATGAATGAAGCTCTGATACAAACTACAGTAGAAAACTCTTAATTGTTCTTCACTGCATTTACTCTCTGGATTAACTGGCACTGTGTTCCCTGTCTAAAGGGTAAAGACTTGTACTTAGGACACAATAAAACTTGTGCCTAGAAGACTATGCTATGCTCTCAAATAGGCACTGGCAAAAATGGCCCTTGAACAAAACTCAGCCCACTGCCTGTTTGTGCAAATAAAGTTTTATTGGAACACATCCAGAGCCATTTATTTGCTTATTATGTATGGCTATCCTTGTACTAACTCAGCAGAGTTGAATTGTTGTGACCAAGATCCTTTCAGCCACAAAGCAAAGGTATTTATTTTTTGACCATTAACAGAAAGTTTGTCCTCCCCTATACTAGAAGATTTCCACTCTCTGAAATGTATGAAGTTATCTTGTTCCTGATCCTTAATTTCAGTTTTGTTATTGTAGATATTCATGTAAAAAAAAAAATCCAGGATTCTAAAATTCCTTTACAATTTTCTTCCATTTCTTCTCCATGCCATAGAAACTGAAGCTTAAAATCTGTAAACAGCATATTACAGGTGCAATTTACACAAACATACCAGACACACATACACACACACACACACACACACACACAGGCACACACACTCAAATGATGTGGAACTGTCCTCAGTAGAAACGTAGTTAATGACCAACCTTGGACTTCCATTGAAGATTTTCAGACATTTTCCATTTTTACACCCAAATACATGTGGTTTAGGCATTAAGAAAAAAAAGCCATTTACTGAGTACTAATGAGATTATCCATTGATTTACCTGTGCTCAAAAATAAGTTAAAGTTGATTAATCTCAATCGAAGAACCACCTCAAACTATAGATCAAATGTATCTAAAGTTTACTTCCCTTCTAAGTGATAGCACAAAAATCAGGACAGAGTCAAAATAAATTTTAAAATTATAAATCACAAGAGCCTCCTGTGGCAAAGCAATGAAAACTTATAGGTTTTTTCTTTTGTATTGTTGAAGTTATCAGAAAATCACTAAGCCTTAGGACTTTCAGATTTTTCAGTGTGGTTTATGTTTTCTAATTTACTATTCTCAAAGAAATCAATATGGGTTGATTTTAGGTCATTTGAAGGTTTTCATGGATTTATACATTGTGTTACATACGTAAAGAAAAAATACCTTATGTGAAAGAGCATTTCTCTGCAGTTTTGAAGAACTTGTCATTTCTGTACCACCTCATGTTATTACTGATTCAACTGGATCAAGAAACCCTGGGAATGTTGAAAGAGATGATTATACAAAGAAAATTCTGAGCTATATTTTTGAAAAATTTAGAAGAAAATTCTTACAGAATTGTTAAACGATCACTGTATACAGCATAGTGTTTGCTTTTGCTACAGTCATGGAGAATGAGACCCCCAATAAATTTGTTAAACCTTATGGAAAACTTGGCCTAAGATTGACAACTCTACAGAAAAATCCTGTCCTACAAAGAGATAACAAGGAGGGGCACCTGGGTGGCTCAGTGGGTTAAAGCCTCTGCCTTTGGCTCAGGTCATGATCCCAGAGTCCTGGGATCGAGCCCTGCATCGGGCTCTCTGCTCAGCGGGGAGCCTGCTTCCCTTCTTCTCTCTCTGCCTGCCTCTCTGCCTACTTGTGATCTCTGTCTGTCAAATAAATAAATAAAAATCTTAAAAAACAAAACAAACCAAAGAGATAACAAGAAATGTATGTTATTTATTAATCTCAGATACAGTGAAATTCTGGTCATGCATAGGAAGATGATATACATTGAGGGACATGATTATTTTTCATTAAGAATAAAGTTGAAATAGTGCAGTGTACAAAAGAAACAAACCAATCTAAGTATGACAAAGGAGGAGGGAGAAGATAACAAATTGAGATAAGACAATTTCTCGATTAGGAGCCAGAGCAATTTGTTGGTGAGAAAAGAAGAGTTTAATTTACAAACATCCTTATTGAAATTTTAATTTGTAAAAACAATAACCAAACTCACTATTTTAAGATTTATAAGTAAATTAATTTCAATTAATTATAGACATCATTTAAAAATTTGAAAGCTCTGGGGACACCTGGATGGCTCATTGGGTTAAGCCTCTGCCTTCAGCTCAGGTCATGATATCAGGGTCATGGGATCGAGTCCCACATCAGGCTCTCTGTTCAGCAGGGTGCCTGCTTCCCCCCCTCTCTCTGCCTGCCTCTCTGCCTACTTGTGATTTCTCTCTGTCGAATAAATAAATAAAATCTTTAAAAAGAGAGAGAGAGAGAGAAAAGAAGAGGGATGATGAGAGGTCAAATAGTCTTTAGTGTCACAGGATAAATTTGGTAGCAGAACATCTGCTTTTAAGTGCTGGTTCTGTTCTCTTTCCATCTTGTACATTTGGGCAGCTTACATCCTTTCTAAACTTATTTTTTCCCTGGTTTTCAAAATGGCAGTTAAAAAGATTTCTATCTCAAGGTGTTGATGAAGTCATGTATTGGAAATTATTTAACTTAATCTAAGTGTATTTACTTGGGCAAATGACTTAGCTTCTCTGAGCTTATTTTTCTATTCTGCTAAATATGTGTTCATCTCTGCATTCATTTTCCTGATCACCTTAGCCTCTCTGAACCAAATGATCCTTGTCTTCTCAATTCATAGAGACCTCCATGTTTCCCTAAGGTTTCCTTTTCTGCCCTGTGGCATGCAAACTTCCAGGCAGTGACCCAACATGATGGCTGGAGTTATATCCTTTGCTTCCCTTGTAAATAGCTGTTTCATAATTTTTTTTTCTAGGTTATTATTAGTTTAAAAGAGTGGGAGAGAAATTCTGACAACTTTTAATCATTTCATGGACAAAAGTGGACATCTCAAGTATTCTTTAAATATTTATTGAATAAATGTGTATTTAATTCCTTATCAAACATGGCAGGGTGCTCATGTATATGGTTTGGATATGAGCAAGATATAATCTCTTTTGTAAATATCTTAAAATCTCAGGGTAATACAAAAACAAAAAGAGGCCCAAGTAGAATATGATGGACTATATACCAACTGGAATATGTTACTTATAAGATTATTTGCAAAATGAGTGTCCCAATGACATCAACTGATTCTCATTGAAGACATGGGAGAAGCCTTCCGTGGGAGGTGATACACCTAAGACTTGATAGAAAAATGAAAATTATTTAATAGATGGAGAAGAGATAGCAAGCCTTCATTAAGTCTCCCCTAATCTTTTCAGTCAAAATTTGTTGCCTACTCTTCCATACTTTGTTTTCAGATTTATGGTATCAATTATGCCTGATTGCTTTGTAGTATGAGTGTGTGGGTGACTAACTGTATCACTTCCCAAACACTAGGCTCCTTGAGAGTAGCAACTACATCTCAGATGATTCATCTTTGCATCACTCTCCTTCAGGTTTAAGTTTAAAGTCCCCCTAATCTAGTAATGAGTCTTCTGCCTTCTTGCCACATGCAGCAAAAATCTGAGATAATATTTATGAGATGAGGCAGAAACTTGGTGTTAAATTCAATAGAGGAAAAAGCATCAAGGAAGGATTGATAGCATCAAATATCATTGAATTACAGGTCAAATCTCATTAAAATATGCAGGGAGTGGTTTGCCAAATTATCTGTGTTATACTATATTTGTCATATTAGGAAAATCTTAAGATAAGCAGACCAGCAATAGACTTTTGGTAATCTTTTCACTAATTGGAGATGTTTAATGTTGTATAGTATCTGTTTAACGAGGTTTGACTTTCATTAAACTTCATTTATGTGGATGTTTTATATAAAAACAGACTGATGCTAACCGTGGTGTGAGAAGGTTTGAAAGTGAGGTGGGATATTTAGTATCTGTGAGGGACTTTGAAAGAGGAGAGAGCAAGAAAAATATAGAAACAATTACAACCTTCCCATTTATCTGATCTGTAGAGTTTAGGGAAAATGTGAATTAAAAATGGGAAATTACACATTAGCATCTCAGTAGATCATAAAAATTATGTATTAGGCTAAAAAATTTTCTTTTGAATCAATTAATAGAAATGTAGAATGAAGCACATTTTCTCTCACATAAATAACACATACAGTTATGAACAAAAATGTAATTAATAGAGAGGTGTTACATTTTTTAAGGGAAGGAAGGTGTAATAGAATAAGAGTTGCCCTAAGATATCAAGTCATAATCCCTGGGATATGGAAATGTTGTTTTCTTTGAGAAAAGAGTCTTTGCAGATGTGAGTACAGTAAGGATCCTGAGATGCGGAGAACGTCCTGGATTATCCAGGTGGGCTAGAGATGCAGTCCAACTCATCCTCTAAGAGAGGGGCAAAGAGGGAGAACACAGACAAAAGAGGAGGCCATGTGACCACAAATGCAGAGATTGGGATGATGTGGCCACATATCAAGGAATGCAGATAGGCACCAGGAGCTAGAAAAGACGGATTCTTTCTTAGAGCCTTCAGAGGACACCTTGATTTTGAACTTAGGGCATTCAGAATGGTGAGAGAATAAACATCTGCAGTTTCTTTTCTTTCCTTCCTTCCTTCTTTCTTCCTTCCTTCCTTCCTTCCTCCCCCCACCTTCCTCCATCTCTTCTTCCCTCTCTCTCTCTTTCTTGTTTTTTTTTTTCTCAAGATTTTATTTATTTATTTGACAGAGAGAGTGAGAGAGCCCAAGTAGGCGGAGAGGCAGGCAGAGGGAGAAGCAGGCTCCCCACTGAGTAGGGAGCCCCATGCCTCACTCAGTCTCAGGACCCTGAGATCATGACTTGAGCTGAAGGTTGACGCTCAAATGACTGAACCACCCAGGTGCCCCACACATCTGTAGTCTCTAGCCATCCAGTTTGTGGTGGAACAGCTCCATAGAGCTAATACAGAAGCTTTCTGAGTTTTATAGATAAAGACAATATAAACAATTAAAATATCAACATGAATTTTTAACTGTTGTATAATATAAACAGGTAATACTGTAAACACTAAGACTGAAATAAGATGTAATTTACTGTATAATGAGAATATGGTTATGAATATAAACATGGAAAAACTGAAGTCCGGATAGAAGAAGCTAGATTTTAAAAAGATTAAAAAAAAAAAAAGAAGAAGAAGCTAGATAGCCTAGTGATCTGAAATGAAACTCTGGGCAGACGGTCTACTTTGATTCTAAAAGACCTATTCTTGGAAAGTTACGGGTATGTTTAACATTATCAGTTAAATCATGTTGCAAGTGTCTTGTGGTTAATTCTGGGGTAAAATGTCAAATACATCGATTATTAAATTTTCCTACGGCGTACAGTATTGTCATTTGAAATTTACGTCACCACTCTGAGACATGATTAGAAATAGATTATTTGCATTGTTTGGGTCTAAGTTTATATTAGTCTTTCACAATAGTATAATTTTAACTGGCAGTTCAGTGAACAACCATTAAGTTATGAAATGAATGTCAATGAATTTGTTTTCCACGCCCTTACTAGAAATAACTTTCTCCCACAGTCTAAGATGATTCCACGATGTCCTGTTGTATGTAACTAAAGGGTTGAGAAAAGACCTGAACTGCGAGAGTGGATATGGCCTAGGTTCATCTGGAGACAGAAGCTGGACACCAAGAATAATGGGGCCTCTGCGATGCTAACTTTGTGGTCACATTTTACTCTTTCACTGACACACGTGTTCAGTTTTTCAAGTGACTAATTAAATTTTAGCTCTGTGTTAACTTTCATCTAGTCAAGTATCATTTTTACTTGGATAGTATATTAGTCTGCCGTGACTTCCCTTCACAAACACCACAGACTGTTCAGCGTAACAAAAATCATTTCTCACAATTCTGGAGGCTGGGAGTCAGCAGGGTTGGTTTCTTCTGAGGCCTTCTTCCTTGGTAGGTAGATGATGGCCTCCTCCCTGCGTCTTCACGTGGTCTTCCCTCTGTGTCTGTGTCCTCATCTCCTCCTCTTATACAGACACCAGTCCTATGGGATTAGGGTCTATCTCCAAGACTTCGATTAACCTTAATTTCATGTTTAAATACCCTCTCTCCAAATATAGCCATGTATGAGAGGGGATAGGACCTCAGCATATGAATTTGGGAAAGACACAGTTCAGCTGTCCAGATAGTTACATCTATATAAAGAATGTTTGTATTTGTGCATTGTAAAAATACACACATTTGCTATGTAAGGGTAATTAGTCGTGGATAAAAGATACTGTTTATCTATGGTTCTACCATGTGAAAAAAATTAAAATTCCATGTATATTTTTTTCTTGCTCTTCATTGTACAGATTATGGAAATGCCCAGCTCCAAAAAGACAATGATATTCTTTAGTGATATATTATACAAGAAATATTGCAATCCTCATTCATTGAAAGGTATGAACTGCTATTTCTTCTCAGTGGCAGCAGAGAATGCAGATCAAATTATCCTCTGAATTCACAGTCTACTTTATGGCCAATGGGAGTTCCAATTCTACTTCTCTTAGACTGGATGATATCATGGTATTTAAAATTTGTTGACTTTTGCACATATAAGTCAAAATTTTTAAAAAGTACAGGTTTTGACACTTCCTAAGCTATATAGTGCAGTGTATTAAAAAATACTACGTATTAGTGATTTATATTACCAAATAACTTTGGAAATTTTGGTTGAACAAAGCTAGTATTTCTACATTGGGGCATTTCTTAGAGTCTCTGGTTTTCTGAGGTTAATGTTGAAGTATACAATATGGGACGTTTATGAAACTAATTCAGTCATAGAAAATTTTGTGGAAGGAGTATCTTATAATGTGCAGTGGAAAGCAATAAGGATGGAGAGTCTTTCTTTTACTACATAATATCCTTCCCTCTGTTAAAAATTTATGGGTATTCATTTTTTTCACTTATCATATGATTTATTTATTTATATGTTATTTATATATATGTTATTTATTTATATATATATGTTTTATTTATTTATATGAATATATATTGTCATGCCTCCACAGACTTAAAGGTTCGATGCTGGATTTTAAGTTTTCAGCTATTTAGAAGTGAACCCAGGGGGTAAGCGACACCTCTGGAATGGAGGGGGAAAAGTAGAGAGCCTCAGACTGCACGTGGGTGGTGGGGGAAGTAGGGGGAGTAGCAGGATAGGCAGTAGTTACCATGTAAGACAACTATGCAGAGGACTGATCCAAGGGGCTCACGGAGTCAGGATAACACTGTTTTCTAAAATTATCATCAACTTGAAGAGATTTAAGATAACAATTACTTGGCTATTAGCATTATTTTTATGTGAGGAAACTGGATTTCAAAACAATTTTGTAATTGACCCAAAAGACAAACAGCTACTAAAACTCACAGACAAAATTCAAATACAAGGTTTGTGTTTTTTTGTTTTGACATCACCACTGCTTTCAGTCCACTGTTAACCTAAGATTTTGAACATACTTAGAGAAACAGAGTCATAGAGGTTGATAATGGCTTTCCGAGTATGCTTCCCATATCTTTAGAAAATTTGGAAGAAATATTGGTTCTTATCTTGTAGTGAATGGTAATTTTTGTCAAGGGGTTTGCCCAAGGTCACCTGGCTGGTTAGTGGCTAGGTTAACACATAAGCTTTTCCTATGAAAAGCACATTTCCACACAATCTACCAAGTTCCACACTTTTACACAAAGAAATATTATCTAGTTGCAAAGTGTTATATTTGCTAGGGAGCACTGCAGTTTAAATTCACTATTTATTGTTTATGAATTTTCATAAGTTTAAAGTTAGAAAAGATCTTCAGATTACATTGGCCCTAATGAGTCATTATAGATAAATTACATAAAACATGTAAAAATTTAAAGGTACAAGGTAGAAAAATTTTTAATAGATGGAGTTTTGTGATATAAAGACTGTAAAATATTAATTTTGTCTTCGAGGAAAGATACACAGCAACTTAGAGATCAGAATATGTGTTTCGGCTCTCACTTTCTAGTGTAATTCTGACATGTTCCTATTTGTGAACAGAGTCGATAGATCACTTCTGTAAATGTCAACTGTGGTTGCTTCAGTGAAACAGATATTACTGCTGGAGAAAAGAGTCAGTATTCATTAATAAATCTCAAACTTTAATTAAACTATTTCATAATTATTACTTTGCCTAGATTTCAGCCGTAGTGATTAAGAAAGCAATAGTATTTATTATTTATTATTTATTATAACATTATGATTTTCAGTAATTTGTAAGATTAGTGGACCACATAAAGACTGTTAATAGCAGTATTTGTAAAAACACACCAGAATGTTTCATTTGAGATCTAATTAAGGCAATCTGTGAAATAATTAAAATAAACTCACACTTTGGGGGGTAAAAAAGAGAGAAAAGAAAACCCTTCTCTGTTTGACATCTCAAAGCTGAAGCAATTTCAGTCCTTTTCATCGAAACAGCTTCTTTTGCTTAATAAAGACAATATTAAAAAAGATGAGGTTTCACATTTATTCCCTTCTGTCTTCTAAGGTCTTTATCATTATGTATTATGACTGTAATCTCTAGAAACCACAGGATCATTATAGTAAGAATGAAATAACTAGAACATCATTTTAGACACATGCTGCAATTTGTAAGCTCAGTCAAAATAGTTTTCGTGATAGGTGGTTACTTGAAATTCAGATTTAAATCGCTACTCATCTACACTTTGAAATGGGACAACTTAAATCCATAAAGTTATAGTTAAACAATATCATTTCAATACTATCCATCATAAATCATTGCATATTTAAAAGAGCTCTGGTAAACAATAATTTAACAAATATTTCCACATCATATTTTATATAGCTCTGCATGTGTATCAGTGTACCAATCCATATACAACTATATTTAATAAATGAATCCTGGAGATAGATAAAAAAAAATTATCTTCTATATCAACCTGGTAGTAATATGGATAGCAGATTGAAAATAAAGTTTCCTTCACTCCCCACAAAATAGTGCTATACGGCACAGAGTAAGGAAAAATCAGGACAAAGAGAAATCAGGACAGTTGAGGTTTAATTCTTGAAGAAGTTTCAATTAGTGATACAAGAAAAGAAAAATTGCTTCAGTTCCCAAATCTGAGTGCTCCTACTTGTCAGATAAGGTAGACAATCTACACCTCTCTGATGGCTGAGTCCACAGTGTTGACCATCACCCCACCCCAATCTTCCCACCCTTTCCAGCTTTACAAAACCATGAAATGACTTCTGTCTCTGTAAATCTTACTATTCTGAACATCTGTAAATGGAATCTTATGTGTGTGGTCTTGGTGACTGGCTTCTTTCACACAGGATATTTTAAGTTCCATCCATCTTGCAGAATCTGTTAAGACTTCTGACCTTTTTATGACTGCATAATACTCCATTATGATGATATACCATATATTTATCTGTTCATCAACTGGTTGATAACTAGGGTTTGTTTTTTTTTTTCCCACTTTTCAGCTGTAACAAATAGTGCTGCTATGAATATTCATGTACACACTGTTTTAGTAATATTTGTTTTTATTTCTTCTGGGTATTTAACTAAGGAGTAGGCTTGCTGGGTCATATGGTCACTCGTTTAGCTTTTTGAGGGAAAGCCAGACTGTTTTCCAAAGTGCATCATTGCATATTTCTGCCATCAGTATATCAAGTTGTCTGTGTTTCCACCTCTTTGCCAACACTTGTTATATCTGTCTTATAGCCGCAGGAAGTGGGTGTGAAGTGACATCTCATTGTGGTTTTGATTTGTGTTTCTTTGAGAACTAATAATATCGAATATCTTTTCATGTACTTATTGTTCAATTAAATATCTTCTTTAGAGAAATGTCTATTCAAATCATCTGTCCATTTAAAAATTGGTTGTCTTTTATTGAGTGGTAAGAGTTCATTGTATATTATAGCTATAAGTCTCTTAAAAAAATACATGATTTGCAGAGATTTTTTCCCATCCGGTGTTGTTTTTTCACTTTACTGATGGTGTCTTTAGAAGCAAAAAGCTTTAATTTTGATGAAGTCCAATTGATGTATTTTTTGCTGCCTCTGCTATCTTGCTTACTAGCTTACCTGCTTACTTGCTGTCACAAGAAAGAAACCTTTTCCCAATCCAAAGCTCAACTGAATTTGTAATTCTCATCTTAACATGAACTTGGAATAAAAACCCTTAACACTGAACAAGTGCTTAGACCTCCAGATCATAGTTAGAGTTTACACAATAGCATAAAATCTCATTCACGTATACTTTCAGTGTTTATATCGCAAACTTGGATAATTGTTTATACAAATATAGATGTCTTATATATATATATAGTTTAGGGTAATTTATCTATCAACAACTTCTTTGTTTTAATGAACTTTTAGAAGTTTTAGATTACATTATTGTAGTACATTTTTTCACAATTAATGAACCAATATTGATGTAATATTATTAACTAAAATCCGTATGTTATTCATGTTTCCTTATTTTTTACTTGATGTCCTTTTTTGGTTATAGGATCCTACACAGGAGACCACATTACTGTTAGCTATCATCATGTCTCATAGGGAACTCTTCACTGTGACAGTTTCTTGAGCTTTCCTTCTTTTTGATGACCTTGATATTTTTAAGGTATACTGGCCATATATTATGTAAAAATGACCTTCAAGCTTTTTCTTGATGGATTTTCTCATTATACTGAGGTTCTGTCTCCTTGGGAAGAAGATTGCAGGGGTAAAGTGCCATTTTCATCTATCATAATAAATAAACGTACTATTAACATGACTTCTTTCTCATTACATAGCTGTTCTGTTGACTATTTTAAATCTCTGGCCTTTCCACTTTATAATCGTTTTGTCTCTATACTAATAGTTTGCTGGGATTTCAATTGAGAGTGCATTGATTCTACAGATCAAGTTGGGTAGAAATGATATTGTAACAATATTGTGTTTTTCAATCTGTTTATTTGTATCTAATTTCATATTTCAACATTTCATAAAATATAAAACATTTCATAATTTCATAAAATCAACATTTATAGTTTAATGGTTTCCAAATATATATATATATATGTATATATATATATATCGTTATTACTATTCCTTTGTTGCTAGTGTATATATTTTTAAATTTAAGATTCCATTTATATATTTATGGTATATAAGAAAGTAATTGACTTTTGTGTATTGACCTTGCTATTTTACTATATTAGAATTAAAGTTTTTTATTTGTTCATTTGTCATTGTTGTTGTTGTCGTTGTTTCATCAGGAGGTGGGTATGGGGTAGATTCTTTGGTATTTCCCACATAGACAATGATATCAGTAGGTTGTTGAGTAGGAATGATAAGGGAAGACATAATTGCTTATTCCCAATCTTAAAGGGGAAGAGTCTCTTACCACTAAGTATGATGCTTACTGTAGAACTTTTGTAGATGTTCTTTATCAAGTTGGGGACTTCCTTCTATCCCTAGTATACTGAGAGTTTTATCATAAATGGGTGCTGTCAAGCAGAGAGAGTCAATTATCATATGGTTTCACTTATTTGTGGAGCATAGCAAATAGCATGGAGGACATGGGGAGTTAGGAGAAGGCAGTTGGGGGAAATTGGAAGGGGAGGTGAACAATGAGAGACTATGGACTCTGAAAAACAATCTGAAGGGTTTGAAGAGGTGGGGGTGTGGGAGGTTGGGGGAAACAGGTGGTGGGTATTAGAGAGGGCACGGACTGCATGGAGCACTAGGTGTGGTACAAAAACAATGAATACTGTTATGCTAAAAATAAATTAAGAAATGATTAAAAAAAATAAATGGGTGCTGGAGTCTTTCTAATGATTTTTCTATGTCAAGTTCCATGTTCATATGATTTTTCTTCTTTACCCTGAGAATACAGTAGTGATTTTAAAATGTTGAACCAGCCTTGACCATCTGGAATAAACACTAATTAATCATAGTGTGTAATTATTCTGGTAAAATTCACCAGTAAGATCATCGGGGGTTGGTGACTTTTTTAAGAAATGTTCATTAATTGTTGATTCAGTTTAATAGATACGGAGCTGTTCATATTACCTGTTTCTTCTAGCATGAGTTTTGGTTGCTTATATCTTTTAGGACATTAGTCCATTTTAACTAAGTCACCAAATGTGTGGGCATAGAATTGTAATAATCCTTTTTTATTCTTTTAATGTTCCTGGGATGAGTAGTGACAACCTCTCTCTCATTTCTGATTTTAATAATTTGTGTCTTCTCTTTCCTCGGGTCAGCTTGGCTGGAGGTTTGTCCATTTTATCTATCTGTTCAAAGTTTTTAGTTTCCTTGAATTTATTGTTTTCTTGTTTTCAATTCACTGGTTTTTGCTCTAAACTTTACTTTTTATTTTCTTCTGCTTTATTAGGCTTGATTTTATCTTATTGTTTTAGTTTCCTAAGATGAAGGCTAAGTTATTTATTTTAGGTTTTAGTTATTGTCGATATATGTGTATGTCATGGTATGAATTTCTATCTAAGCACTGTTTCTGCTGCATCTCACAAATGTTAAGTTATATTTTTATTTTCATTTGGTTGAATAAGTTTTATCTTCTCCTTAAGACTTATCCTTTGATCCATGTGTTAGAAGTATGCTGCTTAATCTCCAATTGTTTTGGAATTTTGCAGCTATCTTTCTGTTATTGATTTCTAATTTCATTTCATTATAGAGTAAGAACATATTTTTTCTGATTACCATTTTTCAATTGGTTAAGGTATGTTTTATGGCCCAGAGTATCATCTTATCTATATTGGAGAATGTTTCATGCAAGCCTGAAAATAATGTCCTTGTTGCATGGAACATTCTACAAATGTCAATTAGATTAAGTTCATTGATAGTACTTTTCAAGACTTTTATATCCTCACTGATTTTCTGTCTGCTTGATCTATGAATTATTGATGGGGTATATTGAAGATTCCAACTATAGCAATGGGATTATCTGTTTCTCCTTTCAATTCTGTGGGTTTTTCTCTCATGTATTTTGACATTCATTTATTAGGTACATGTACACTTGGGATTGTTATATCTTTTCATAGCACTGACCACTTTATTGTTATGTAATCCCCCTCCTTAATGCTAATAATCTTTCTTATTTTAAAGTATGATTTGGCTGAGATTAATATAGTCTCCCCAGCTTTCTTTTGCTTAGTGATAGCTTGGTATATCTTTCTCTATCCCTTTACTTTTAACCTGTGTCTACATATTTAAAGTTTGTTTGGGTTTTGTTTTGTTTTTTTCTTTTGGTAGAAAGCATATATTTGGGTCTTGTTTTCCTATCCATGCTGATGACATGGTTTTTAATTGTTGTATTTATCATTCATATTTAAAGATAACTTTGATATTCTTGGGTTCATATCTACCATGTTTGTAACTGTTCTCCATTCATAGAATATTTTTGTTTTGCTTTCTTCTCCTTTGGCTGGGCTTCATTGAGTAATTATATAATTCAATTTTATCTTTTAGCATATCAGTTATACTTAAAATAATCTACTGGTTGGCATGATCATAGGTGGGCTAACGTATATACTCCCTCTCATCACACTGTTTTGCTTTCTGTGGAGTACTGATATATTATAGCAGAATATTCTCAATTCCTTCTTCACATCCTTTATGACATGAATGTCACTCATTTCAGTTATCCATATGCTATAATCATCCAATACTTGTTACTTTTATCACTTTAAATAGAAATATATCTTTAAATATGTAAAGGTAATAAAATAAAATATTTTATCTCCATTTATTTCTTATTGATGCATTTAGTTTTTTCAGGTAGATCCCTCTCTCTTACCTACATCATTTTCTTTCTGTTTGAGGAACTTGTAACATTTATTGAAAGAAGGTCTCCCTGGAGATTAATTCTCTCGGTTTCATAAGTCTGAGAAAGTCTTTATTTCTCCATCAATTTCTTTAAAAACAATTTCCCTGGATATAGAATTCTAAGTTGGTGGGAGTCTTTTTTTCTTTTTAACCCATTATGTATCTAGTCATTATGTATTGATCTATGATTTATGTATCTTTTAATCCATTATGTATCTCGTCTCACTCTCCTCTTGTTTGCCCCATTCCTGACACAATGTCTGAATAACTGCTTATTCTTTTCCCTCTATAGCTAAGATTCCTGTCTCCCCAGGCTTCTTCCCAAACTTTCTCTCCTCTGATATTTCAATACACCTATGTCATACCCTTTAAAGTCAACCTGCAGTTCTCGAATGTTCTGTTTCTCCCCCTCTGCTATCCTTTTTCCTCTTTGCATTTCTGCTTGAAGAGTTTCTGATTCTTTCCTTGGTCCCGTCAGGAGCACTGATAAACCTGTGAAAGGCATGCTTCATTTCTGCTACTACGTTTGTTATTTCTACCATTTCCTTTTGATATTTTCTTAGAGTTCCCATCTCTCTGCATCATATTCTGCATATTATCTATTCTTGCATTTTGTAAACTTCCTAAAGTTTCTCCCATGTTTTCCTCCCCCTATGGATCTCTGTTCTAATTCCCTGAATCCCTGTTGTCCTGTTGACTATGTTTTTGTTTTCCCTTCCTTAATTGCAATGGAGAGGCCTAAAAGGGAAGAATAATGGGATAATGCTTTGCAAAAGTCTTTTACCCTGAAGGGTAAGCCTTTGTTAAAAAGGATCCAGTGTGTTTTACAATGATTACTCTTTCCTTCCCCCTGCCAGAGCCATGATGAAATTTCTTGGATCTTCATGAGGAAAACCCGGTGTGGTTTCTGAACATAAAAGCCACAATACCTTGGCCCACAGCCTGTGCCCCTCAAGAGTCTCTTACTCTCACACAAGCTCCAGCAATTTCTCAAAATCACCATTAAAGTGGTCCTATTGGTTTATGGCTCCAGTGGCTTCTATTCCAGGTAAGCTGACCTCACCTGAACCTCTCTAGATTCTCTGTCTTCCCAGATTTTGGAGTAGTTACTCATTCTGCAACATCATTTCTTTGAATGGTCTGGGAAGAGTCATTGTCCAGGAATTTCTCGTGCAATGAGTGATGACCTCTAAGAATTTTACATGTTGGAGCTGAAAACAGAAGTATCACTAAAGATTTTATTTTAAAAACATAAGAACTTTAAAGGTTAAAGTAATATGTCTAATATATCTCTCTGAGAGACAGAGAGAGAGATTCCTCCAAAGACTAATACACTTTAAAGACTAAGAGACTAGGTTAAATTATGACTATTTATAACCATTATTAAATAAGAGATGATTAGCTCATAGAGTTAATTTATACAGTGAATAGAGGTATAGCAACAGAAATCTACATAGTATAAATAAAGGCAACTTCGGTAGACAAGATATAATCATACAAAGAACCAGTTTTCATATTTTAGCTCTTTGTTGATTTGATGGCTACAAGGTAAGGCGATCCCTATAATCCTGGCTTCCTGGTGTCCATATCTGTGTGTAATCCCCCACTCAATGAAGGGAGAATCTACAACTTGATTCTAACTAATAATATATGGCACAGGTGAAGGAATAGCACACCTATGATTTTATTACGTTCTATAAGAATATGTCTGAGCAGACTGTGAGAGAAAGTGAATTAAATGATTCATTAATTCATTCAGAAATTCATTCATTTCTTAATGAAATAGAAGACACAAGGTGTCATGTTCTGAACTGCCTATCTTGAGGGACCTGTGGCAGGAAACTGTGGGTAGCCTGTAGAACTTAAGGCAACAGTCTGCAAATGGCCAGGGCCCCAGGTTAAGGTGAATTCTGCCGAATGTCTCATTCTGTGTGAAAGAGGATTTTTTTTGTCCCAGTCAAGCCTCCCAGTGAGAACTGGCTTTGGCAGGCACCTTGACTGCTGTCTTGTGAGCCGCTACGTAGAGGGCCCAGCTAAACTGTGCTCAGAGTCCTAACCCACAGAACCTGTAAGCTTATATGTATTGTTGTAGACCACCGAGTGGCACTAAAAATCCAATACAGTTGATAACAATGTTGATGGATTGATCAGTCTGAGAAAATTTTCAAAAAATAAAATGTAAGGGACTTGAGTAAAATAGAAAAAAATAGGTGATTCAATTAGATCTTTACATTGAGGGATTATTGTTTGATTCAAAGGAGACCAGAAAACTGTTGTAATATATATTAAAACCTACAGACTCCAAATGGAAATTTTATTTTTATGCTGTAGAAGGCCCAGGTGCTTTAGGGAATGATTGTTTTGTTTGATACAGTAGAGGTAGAAAGAGCACTGCTACAGGTTCTCAATAGATACAATTTATGTTAGCTGTTAATGTTGCTCTCCAGATGTTTCCAGCTTTCCGACTGTACTTCCTGACCTCCTTGTGAGTCAGGAATGGGATCATGTGTTAGACTCTGGGTTGACGTTGTTCATTTTGTGCTGAAGCACTTAATCACTATTTCAAGATCTTCTGTCCCTGTTTAAAAAAATGGTGAACTACAGATTGTAGCTGCTCCATCAACCTGGATTCTTAAAAAACTGTGATGAGCAGCTCCCAGCTATCAGCTCGTGAGGGACATAGAGCATGAAAGGGAAATGTACTTTCATCATGTTAAGTCACTGAAATTTGGGGTTTACTTTTTGCTGCTGCCGAAAAACCTATGCTGACTTATAAATGGTTTACACATCTGCTTTGCAATTTACTAGCTGTGTGAACTGTAGCTAACCACTCAGCTTATTTATTCTGTTTTCTTAGCTGTATGATTAGGGAAATAATAGTATCTAGCTTTTAGGGTTATTAAGACTAAATGAGACAAAACTTTTTAAGTGGAATGGTGCAGTTCTTGGTATGTAGTAGCTGTTCATTGCTCTCATCACCTTGTAATCCTCCAATCCTATGACTTGGCCTTGCCTCTGAAATCTAGCTGGCGAAGGCAAGAAGGAAAAGGCTTCACAGAACACAGAATTCAGACCAGTAGGTCCAAAGTTACCAACAGAGTAGTTCCTAAAGGTAATTTTAGTACATTGTCCCTTTGTATTCCAAGTGTTTGATTTTTGCTGGATTTTATGAGCATTCCTGATTTGACTATTAAATTCCATAGAAAAGAATGTGTGTTTGTATTTATTTTTATATTTTTTACTTAGTGTGGAAAGTATTATGTATCTGTACCTACATACATACATATATACACACACACACACACATACATATATACATGCATACATGTATATATGTATATATGTACACATACATACATATATACATATATATACATATATATGGATATATTTAAATTTATCTATCTCTATGTTTACCATTTTGGAAAATAAGGACTATACTGTTACAAGGAAGGCAAGCTAAATAGTCAAGAAGGGGAAAAGAAGCTCAAGTATTGTGGCTACTTGGAGGCAAAATCTTATTCTTTGAATGGTTCTGCCTGCTTGTATCTTCTAAACTGCGTTATTTTCCTGATGTCACAGATAGTATTGGCCAAGTGAGATTTGACATTTTACATACTCTCATGTAAGACTTTTCAGCTGTGTTTACTTGCTAGAAAAGCAAAAACATTTTCAGGCAATTTCTTAGGTCCTTAGTATGAAAACAAGAGACAGAAGTGATCATGCAAAATAAGAGTAATTATTAAATCACATAACTGAGTGAGAAATATGCATATTAAATTTTTTGAGAGCCCATTTTAAGTTTGAAAAACAATGGAACCAGATGTGTCATGAAGTATGTTCTATATTACCAGAAATTATGTGAAACCAAGATCTGCATACGGCTTTTGAGTGTTTTTATATCCAATATTTTATTTTATAGGGAAAACAGTCATGGGAGATAGGCAAGACAGTCTTTCTTGCCATTTTATGGATGAAATTGTTATTTAGAGTAATTAGATAACTAAACCAAGGCCCCAGTGAGAGTTAGCCCGTAAGCCCCTTGTTCCTCTTTCAAAGTTTATATGTGGGTGGGGGATGTTCTGGGGCAATGGTAAACCAGCTGGGGTGGGGGAACGACTCAGGGAATGGAATTACCTCAAATTCCTTATTCAGCCCATTATTACCACCAACTCTTTTCTGTCAGTTTCCAAATTCTCATGTTTTATTTCTCCAATATTTTACCACTTAATCATTTTTTTTAAGATTTTAACTTTTAGAGAGAGTAAGCAAGAAAGGGAGCATGAGTTGGGGGAAGAGTTGGAGGGAGAGGAAGAAGCAGACTGCCCGTTGAGCAGGGAGCCCCCCCCCGGACCCTGAGACCGCACCTGAGCTGAAGGCAGATGCTTAACCGACGGAGCCATCCAAGCACCCCGCCACTTAAGCATTTTTTTTTTAATTTTTAAAATTTTTTTTTAAAATATTTTATTTATTTATTTGACAGAGAGAAATCACAAGTAGGCAGAGAGGCAGGCAGAGAGAGAGGAGGAAGCAGGCTCCCTGCTGAGCAGAAAGCCCGATGTGAGGCTTGAACCCAGGACCTGGGATCATGACCTGAGCTGAAGGCAGCGGCTTAACCCACTGAGCCACCCAGGCGCCCCCACTTAAGCATTTTTATCTCACATCTGTGTTCTACAGAGAGACAGTGAAGTGCTTGAGTTAGTGTGAGCTCTGACTCTAGGCTGACTTTGATTTTAAAGCAACTTGCAGAATATTTAGTGATATGCCTTGTTGTCAAAAAGACCTAGTTGTAGTTACTAAGTAGATGTAAAATTCAAGAGAAGAACTAATTCTTTATCTTCCTCAGTCTCAGTTTCTTCAATGTTAAAGATTTTATTCATTCATTCATTCATTCATTCATTCATTTATTTATTTATTTAAGGGTTTGGGGAAGGGGCAGAGAGAGAGAGAGAGAACCTCAAGCCAACTCTACACTGAGCCTGAAGCCCAACACGGGGCTCAATCTCATGACCCTGAGATGTTGACCTGGGCTGAAACCAAGAGCCAACTGCTCAACTGACTGAACCTCCCAGGAACCCCATCAGTTTCTTCTATTTTAAAATGTGGGCATCACATAGTATATTTGACAGGGGCGCTTTCCAGAATTAAGTGAAATTTGAAAACGTAAAGTGGCTAGTACGGTGCAGATACATAGTAAGCGCTTTGAATATGTTGGTTATTTTTATTATTTTATAATTGGTTATGATTACCTCTTTCTGACCCCCCCCTTGCTTCCAGGCTTGTCCCTCTTTAGTACTTTTAAGTCTATTCTTGACCTTTGTAAAAATAAATGAAGACCAAGCAAATGAGAAAAGCAAAGCCTATTTATTCCAAGCCTGCTGTAGCAAGGAAGTCGGTCAACATCACAGACATTTTGGCAGAGACTAAAGATAGGCAGGACAGTGGGAAAGCTTATGCTTATAATGGGAAAATGGGAAGCTTCAGGTATGTCCTGATGGTAGGCTTTTGGCATGGGGAAGCTATAGAAAGGTTAACTACAAGGAGGGCACCCTGTGGGTAGAGAAACATATTTGGTTTTGTCCAGATGGTTCTAAGTAGGAAGCAGGGACATACATTAGAAAAGCTGTCACTTAGTAATCAAGTCCTGGCCACTTTGGGCCAAGTTTACAGCAGCTATTGTTTGAGCTCCTGGATTATTACTGGAGAGAACAGTCTGTCTTCCTGGCCATTGTCCATTTGTATTTTTGGTCTCTCACCTTCCTCTCATAGTGACACATCTAAGCCACGGATGGTAGAGGATGACTTCTCTGCTTAAAACTCTTCAATGGCTCCTGTGTCTCCAGGACAGATTTAAAGGGGCGGGGGACTCGAGGATGTCCTGGTTCTCCCCCTTCCTGTGTTTCCATCTAAGAGCACTTTTGCAAGGAAGTGCTGCTGTATCCTACAGCAAGAACAAAACCATTCACTTTGCCATTGCACACGTCGTCATCTCTGCTCATGATTATCTGTGCAGGGAACACCCTCCATCCCACTGCTCTTGTCTTTCCCCCAGTTTTCCGCTCAGCGTGGCCTTCTTTCCCCACAGCCTTCACCCAAAGTCATTAGGCTCCTGATCTGTGCTCCTAGAACACTGTGTGCAAACGGCAGTCCCATCCCTTCCCATATCACACTGCAATTACATGTACATGTTTCTCTCTCCCCCTTCCAGACGGTGATCTTCCTGGAGGTAAAAACCACCTCATGTGTCCTCTTTCTCAGACTCTTGCACGCTTCCTGGCACGTGGTTGAGGTACTGCACTGAACAAGAGCTGGGGATTAGGACCAACATTTTCATTTTCTGACTTAAGCCTGAGAGTTTCTTTTTCTTTCTTTCTTTCTTTCTTTTTTTTTTCCAATATATCACATCTTATGAAAATGTGACATTAAAAATGAATGCTGGAAAATAAATTCAAGTGGTAGAGTGGAACCAAATATGATTAAGACATTTTCAATCTGTCCTTTGTGACATTTTAGAAAATGTCTCTATTCTGAGGTTAAGTATCACTTGAGCAGTCCACAAACTGCAGTTGGAAGGCAAAAGCTGTTCTACGCTTGACAACCAAGAGCAGATAAAGGCGTTCTTTACGAAACATTTGTTTGTGTCCCGGAATGCAAATACTTGCCATTCTTCTGATGAAGACTTCAGTAATGAGGGCATTGGCACACTCCGGGAGGAGCCCACCTTCAGGCGAAGAGAGGAAGCAAATCTTTTCAAAGGGAAAAGCAGTAAGAAGGACCCTACATTAGATGATATATTCTTGAAGGGGCTCCTGCTTTTCTTTCTCCCTTCCCCAGGTCACTGTTCTTTCCCAGGTTACAATCGTCCTAAAACTGCTGTTTCCATCTGTTTTCTTGCCACTTCCATCCAAGTACCCACAGTTCCACAGTAATGTCTACTTCCAGTCGTCTTCTCAAAACGTCAGAGCTCCTTGTGGCCCCCGATATGGGCTTGTGCTGACATCATCTGCCCTGTGTCTACAACTTACCGTTTCATTTCTCGATCACTATCTAGCCTGCGACTTGCACTGCAGATAAATTCATCTATGTACTTTTTCAGAGTACCTTGCATGAAATTTCTTAATTTGAAATTTTCTACCATGTCTATAAGGATTCGCTGATCTCTTTATCTTAAGCTTCCCCAGATTCACCTGATGGGGGCAGGAAGGAGCTTCTTAAAAATACAGATTTCTTGTGCTGGAGGAAGCTTCAGCATTTCCATTAAAAAGTACTTATGAAAGACATCCTCTTTAGAGATTTTTAGGAGTTACAGGGCTCAAAAGACCTGTCTTAACCTGCCATCAACATATTAAGGACGCTGTTGGTACTTGGAATGGATGCTACAGATAAACGAAAGTAACAGTGTTTCCCAAAGGCATTTTTTTTCTGATATTATGTAAGAAAGAACAGTGTTTGAGATCAAATACTAATTATTGTATTTATTTGGATTTGTTGGGCTTTAAGGAGATTGATGATAACATCCAAATATATAGTCTTAGAATTTTGGGTGCGTCTAGAAGCTGCATTTTCAAGAGACACGCAAAGTGATTGCTTTTTAGACTAAATTTTAAGAGCCATTATTGGAAATAATCCAGCATTCTTCATAACTTTCTTTTGGTTGGCAGAACTTTATACTTGGGTAATTATATCCTTCAATGGATTTTCAATGACACAAGGGGCCATGTTTTATATGCCTTTAATCTTCCCAGAACCTTGCAAGGATGCCTTTTAAACCAGAAGGAAACTGCCAAATGGTAAATCCTTAAGCTGTAAAAATGTGAGAAAACATGTTGAATAACAGGATATTTTAATGCAGTGTTATTTCATCTAGAAGATATATTTTTGGAAAAGTTAAGTCAGCCCACTATTTGTGGCCATCATAGAGAAGGAGAAAGTTTAGTATTAATTGACCCATTCAACACACAGTCTGGCAGAATGTACATTAGAAGATTTTGACTTGGAAGACTCTGTACTTGATGTCTGAATTTCTTGCAAGTGAAAGTAATTGATATATGTCTGCAGTCGGTGTGTTGACAGTGAGAGAAGATATGTTCAGTCCACGCTGAAAAGCATGTACCATCCTGGCACACAAAAGAATCTACAAAAGTGAGAGATAAAAGGAGAAATAAAGAGGACAGAGATAGATTCAAGTAGCAAAGTTCCCTGCATCAGGAACTTACCGACTTGGAGTTAACGCCAGGTTGAATTGTATCTAGAGTTGTATGTTAATTGTAATTCAAAGCTCTTGCTCTCTTAATGGTGTGTCTTTTTTTTTTTTAATGTAGATACTATTATTTAAATAACTTATAGATGACCTTAATTATACACTGAATTTCTAGGGGAAATCCCTGTTGAATTTGTAGAAAACAAAGGCAGCTCTACAAAGTCTCAGTCAGGGAATGAATACAAACCCCAGTAGTACTCCACAATGATGACCACCCAATGAGCTAGATGGATTCCCTTGTGGTTGGGTGTTTTGATTGGAAGGCTCATTTCTTCTTTATCATTAGGTAGCAAATGTACTTCACCCAAATTGGATTAATCAGTTATCTAATTAAAAGTTATATAACATGTTTAGCAAGTGAGAGAACTTGGGGGAAGAGAGAGGATGACCAATATTGATGTACATAATTAAATCAATCAGATTTGACAAATTGGAAAAAAGCTCACAGATCCAGGGATGTGATTTATGCCCCCTCCAAGAAACATAATGCAAAATAAAGAGAAATTCTTTCTGAAAATAAACCCTACAATTATTCATGATCATTTCACACTGTACTATACCATTGAGCAACCTCATTAGGATGTTACACTTCATGAATCTGGAGCAAAAGACAGATCATTTGTTTCACCAGGGCTTGGTCTCGCATGCTATTGAATGTGGCTCCAATGTGATGCTTCATTGCATGCATGTATTATGTATGAACAACATGGTCTATTAGGAATGTCTAGAATTCCCAAATTTGGTTAGTCTTTCTACAAATGATGATCTAGATTGGAAAAAAAATAAGACAAAAAATGTGAACCTAAGTTTTAAGTAGACAGCTATGGACAGCATGAATCTTAAATATTTGCTTTCTTTTCCCAAGTTAGAGGACAAGTATTGGCAATTGCAACTCCACTTCTCCCACTTGCCCCTCTCTCAGGTATGACAGGTATGGCCACCAGGCAACAGCACCCTCTTCCCCCACTAAAATCATTTTGCAGATCTTCTTCACATGGTTTTCCCGTAGCCACGACCCATAAAATGGACCAAACCCATTTTCCATTTTGAATTTACTGTCAGTTTTACATCATATTAGAAAACTATTCAACTCCTACATTTCTGTATTTCTTACCAATTTTTGGCTTCAGTAATACATTAGGTATTAAAGACAGTGATCAAATAACTATAGAAATGATGAATAAATGAGAATAAAATTAATAGAATTTAGGAAGGGAGTGGGGAACACATCCTAAAGGGCCAATGTCACTCATTTCTTAAAGAAAATCCTAGCTTCAGAATTTTCTCTGAATTCCACGCACAACACTTTGAGGGGTGCACAAGAACTCACAAGAAGATTTCAATGTAGCCATTTGCATCTGCTCAGAACTGCAGCAATTGAATGACATTTCCTAAATTTGACCCAGAAAGTGCTTTTTTTCTTCTCTGCCCTCTCATTGCTGCCACTAGCCCAGCACCAGACCAAATTGTAAAAAGTGTACAATGTCCCTGAGGCACATTCTTGTGTCTTCATGTTTCTTGCCACTCTCTGTTCTCACTATGAGCCTTTAAGTCAGCCAATGTGAACCCTGGCCACCCAGCTGGCAGAATCCAAACAGAAATAAGATCTCAAGAGTCCTGCTTTATCTGTGGCTTGTATGTGGAACCCTCTTCCCTTGTCAAGTTTTGTACTGTTTCTTTGCCTGCTCTGGTTGCCCTGTCTGCTGACCTCTTGTCTCCTGCACCCGAGATGCCAGTTCTCTGGTACTGACCACCGCTCTTCTGCTGGGTCACAATTTCTTGCTGCCTTTCCATCTATGCTTGCTTTTGACTTCTGCAGTGAATAATGCAACTCTACACTCTACTGGGATCCCTTAGCTAGCTGGCACTTCCTCTAAATTGCCATTTATCTCACAACCTAATACAATATTCTTTTCTTCTTAACCCAAGCAGCTTTTCTTTTCTTTCCTTTGTAAAAAAAAACAACCCCCCCAAACAAAAACAAAAACATAAAAAAATGAAACAAAACAAAACAAAAAACCCAACAAACCAACAAACAAAAGGAATCTCTTCTCAGGTCCCAACACTTCTTTGGAGTGTTCTTATCTGTCTAAGTAATACTGGTTTTGGAAGCTGGCATCCCTGCTGTCCACAAATAATGTGGATGGGTTGACTTGTGACATGCAGTCCCACTATTTTGGTTAGAGCTTACTAGATGCACCTGCTTTTTGAAACACACTCTCCAAGGAAAATCCTCTAGACTTTCTTTTTTTTTTTTTAAATGATTTTATTTATTTATTTGTCAGAGAGAGAGAGGGAGAGAGAGCAAGCACAGGCAGACAGAATGGCAGGCAGAGGCAGAGGGAGAAGCAGGCTCCCTGATGAGCAAGGAGCCCGATGTGGGACTCGATTCCAGGACGCTGGGATCATGACCTGAGCTGAAGGCAGCTGCTTAACCAACTGAGCCACCCAGGTGTCCCTCCTCTAGACTTTCTAAAACTGAAGTTTACATTTTATTTCTATTTCCTTGGTTTAACCATTTTCTATTCCACGATCCCCCTGAAGATACTATATTCCATTTAATTGTCATTTCTACTTAAGGTGCTCTTGGATGTGATCATTTCCCAGTTCCCTTGTTTTTGGTGACCTTTCCAGTTTTGAAGAATAGTGGTCGTCTATATTGTTGAGTGTCCCTCAGTAGGGATCTTCCTCTTCCTGATGTTTTTCTCATGATGAGACTGAGGTTCTGAGCTTTGAATAGGAAAATCACAGATACAAAGTGTCATTTTCTTCATGTCAAATCAAGGGGTGCATACTATCAACATGACTTCTTGCTGTTGATGTTAATCTTGATCACCTGGCCAGGTAAGGTTTGGCAGATTTCTGCACTGTAAGGAGACTCCTTTTTCCCCTCCTTATCCCCAGTGTGCCCTTTGGAAGGAAGTTCACTGCACAGTACATACTTAAGGAGTAGGCAGTTATGGTCCACCTCCCTGAGAGCAGAACCTCTACATAGATCTTTGGAATTCTGCAGTATATAGTTGTCTTTTCTTCTCCATTTAATTGTTTATTCCATCATTTAAAAAAATATCAGTATAGACTCATGGATATTTATTTTATACTTTGGGTTATAATCTGACACCATTTTATTTCTTTTGTCTTTCTAATTGTTTCAGCTTTGGTAGATTTCATTTTATAAAGCAAAGAGTGGGGCGCCTGGGTGGCTCAGTGGGTTAAGCCGCTGCCTTCGGCTCAGGTCATGATCTCAGAGTCCTGGGATCGAGCCCCGCATCGGGCTCTCTGCTCTCTAGGGGAGCCTGCTTCCTCCTCTCTCTCTGCCTGCTTGTGATCTCTCTGTCAAATAAATAAATAAAATCTTTAAAAAAAAAAAATAAAAAAAAAAAATAAAGCAAAGAGTAACTCTTCTGATGGGGATCCCACTTCACATTTTCTCTAAAGTTTGGAGGGAGAATAAACCAGACCAGCAATTGAGGTGTTTGAATTTGGGGTTTGGGCATAGGTTGTAGGTGATGTCCTACTTTATAACAGTGGAACCCATGGTTACTGTGAACTGTGGGATCAGAATATCATGCTTCATATATTTCTATTGTCTAAGATCTTAGAGTATTCTTGCTTCATTAGGGAAAAAAAGTCTTTGGACTTTTCCTATGCTTTTATATTTCATGAAGTCTCTATTACCTGCCTATTGAAATGGACAGCCTGTGCCTCAGGAAGACATCAAGTGAGCACAGAACAAGTCAAACCCTCAACCCTTCCCAAACCAGAGTACTGACACAGTCAGTGGATATATTACAATTAGATGCTCCAGACAGACAGAAGAATGGATAGTCCTGGTATTCTTCATACTCATAATAATAAACACATTCCGTTAGGAATCACAAAACATTTGATTAGCTACTGAATGCACCCATACAATGTCTGGTGATGTAGTAAACACTTAGTAAATATTTACTGAAATAATTAATGATATTTAGAATGTATTCTTCATTTAAAAGTGTCTTATTTATTGTATTGATTAAAATGCATTAACTGTACTAATCCCCGTTCGTATCTTTCTGAGTTCCTTTTATCAAACACCACCTACTCAAGTCTCTCCAGGTAGGCATCTGATAATTGTTAATTTTGACAAGATTGCAGCTATGTAGAAACTATACTCAGCAAAAATTTCTGAGGAAATGTACCAGAATGGTTGATTGTCACTGTTCTAGATGCTGGACCTGGGGATGATTATCAACTTTATTCCATGTACATACAGACACACACACACACACACATGTATATATTCTCACATTTTCTATAACATATCCTCACATTTTGTATAACAAACCTTCATTGCTTTGGTAATGGTTAAGCATGCTTTATTAAAAGAAAATAAAAATGCCTCTACTGCTGATACATTTGGTCAGTTAGTGATAAAAATTTATCACTATAAATATATAAAATATATTTTTGTCCCCTTCCAATGCAAGCTGAAAAAATTCTAACCATGGAACTTTAGGTAAGAAACAAAACTATTTTAAGCATCACCAAGACTTTATCCCCAATATATCGTGCCTATTAAAAAAAAAAAAGAATACAGGTTATTATGTCTTAATCTCTAGTAATCCATCGAAATCTGTAGTAAACCTATGCTAAAACCAAGGAAATAGTTGAAAAAAAAATCACAGTGCAACTAGGGATTCTTCTCTAACAAACTGTGGCTGTCAAGTTTAAAGCAAAGTAATCCATTTTCAATAGAGTCACTCTTATTAATTATATGAGTAGTGTTCTCTTCTTGGAGGGTTATTTAGATAACCCTCCAGCATTATAGTCCCACCACTGTCATTTGGAGACGGGGCCAGGCACGCTTGCACTCTGAGAACTGTGCCAATGATTCTGCCTGAATTACTACAGGTGAGAACACTGTGAGGAAGTGGATTTGGGGACTAGCCCACAGGAAGCAAGATACTTAGTATGCTGCTGGTGCGCTGAGGTTTTTCTTTGAAGTCTGTTCAAGGGACATTTTTGCTTTCCAACCTAAGAATTATTCTCCTGGATGGTGCTTTGAGTTTACCAATTTGTGGAGGTTATATCCAGAGCAAAGCTACAAAGATTCATATTCAGCAAGCATCTAAGACATTTGTCAAACGCCACCACCGCGCAGAGATGATGTAGGGTGGAGGTGAATAGGCTTACAAAGATGGGAGAGTCAAGGACACTGTACATTTAAGTACCCTAAATTTATACTTTATTTTTATCCTTTAATATAAAAGTTAATGTATTACATGATAAAAATATTTGTATCCCTCTCCCATGCATGTCTTTCTGTTGCTGGTTATTGTGATGATGATGGTGATGATGGTATTTTCTTTGAACCGCGTTTTAAAACTGGAGTATCATTGTCATGCAACATCCTATTAGTTTCGGGTGTGAATCACAGTGATGTAATATTTTTATGCATTAAAAAATGATTCTCAAATAAGTGTAGTCACCGCCTGTCACCACACAAAGTTTGTTGATTTTTTGTTTGTTTTTGGCTTTTGATTTTTTTTTTTTTTAACTTACTTATTTTGAGAGACAGAGAGAGCATGAGCATGGGGAGGGACAGAGGAAGAAGGACAAGCAGACTCCCTGCTGAGCATGGAGCCTGAGGTGAGGCTCGATCCCACAATCTGAGATCATGACCGGAACTGAAATCGAGAGTTGGACTCCCAACTGACTTAGTCGCCTAAGCGCCCCTGTCACCATAGAAAGATTTTACAATACTATTGACTATATTCACTACATTGCATCCCCATGACTTACTTATTTTACAACTGGAAGTCTGAACATCTTCATCTCCTTCACCTATTTTGCCCATCCTCCCACTCCTTAACCTCCTCAGGGAGCCAACAGTTTTTTTTCCTACATCTATGAGTTTGTTTCTGTTTTATTTATTTTTTAATTTTTTTTAGATCTCACATATGAGTGGAATATCTCTCTTGGTCTGACTTGTACATCATGCCTCCGCACACAAAATCTCCAGGGTTAAAATGGGGCAACGTTAGCAATAATCTCTTATTGCTTTGATATTTGCCCCCACGAGTAGTTGCCACACCTCCAACCTTGGTCCAGAATCTGCATTTACTTTTGTGAGTTTGTGTTTCAGTGATGTTCCTGAGAAGATCCAAGTATAACCATCAGTTCACTCTCCCTTGGCATGAATCCTCTTTCCTCTGCTACCAAGACCAACACCACTGCAGACACACACTGGATAGGGTCCAAGTAGTGGTGCATTCCTGGTCTCTGAATCATCAGCAGGATGATGGAGCCCTGTGGTGTGGGGAGAAGCCTGCTTCCACCATCAGCTGGCTTGGCATCTTGTTACTAGAGCCTACACCCCAAAGTCTCATGAGAGAGAAGCGCTCTTGGTTTGGCTGTGCAGCCTCTTCTTCAGTAAGGATTGATAAAAAGTCTGTGAAGTCTCACGCAAGGGAACAACTGATTCTTGAGACCGATGTGGGAGGCATTCTCTGCTTCCATCCTATCCAGAGCTCAAGCTCCTTCCATCAAAATCCCATTCCCATCTCCAAGGTTAATACATCATCCCCTAGATTTCCATCATCCACAGGCTTGACAAGGGCAGTGGGTCCCATTCCAACTTCCGCTACATTGCAAGATGAGATTTATATCAGAGAACATTATTTTAGTGCTAACTTTATTCATTATTCACTTCCATGAGCATACACAATCCTTACCTCTCTGAATTTCCATTTTCTCATTTGTAAAACAGGACAGAATCCCTGCCTGGGAGATCTATAAAAATGGCATGATGTATCACAGGCAACATTTAAAGCACTATTTGACCATTATAAGCATTGTTAGCATTATAAGCATTACCATTATATGACAATGTGTTAGGGTGAGTCAGTGAGCTGAGAATCCTCTGGAAGAGCTCAGGCTCATTTTCCCAGCAGCTCCCTCTGGGCCTGCTGCCTGCGAACCCACCTGCTGCACCAGCAACTGGCAGAGAGTAGGGCACTTGGGCTCAGAGGGAAGGGCCAGCGTCCTGACTGCCCTGTGAATCGGGTACCGTTATCCTGCAATTTCTCCAGGATGACTCTGCTGGCAGACTTGTGCGTTGATGCACTCCTCACACATTTCCCCTTCCTGACTTGTGTCCAGCCTCACTCAGTTCGCCAAGATGGCTGTTTCCGTATTAAGGTTTTATCCTTTTCCCTCCCCCATGTTTAGTTGAGTATAGCCAGAGACCAATAAACTTTGCCTTTATTCTTAGATCCACTGGCAATTCAGAAGCCCATTTGCTGAGGGCTTTGTCCTGCCACTTTCTGTTAAGTGGAGGTAGAGGAAATGCAGGCGAAGCCTGCTCACACTGACTCCTACACTGTATTTCAGAGCCCACACGCGGCTGGAGAGAACAATCATTAGACAGGTCAGGCAAGCTCTGGATTTCAGCCTGGGGAGTCTCACTGAGATTTGAATTAGTTTCTGGGGTTGTGAGGGAAAGCATGTGCAGTGCTATTCCATACCAGCGACAGAAGTCATAGAGGAAGGGGCAGATTATTGGTGAGGAATCTGAATGGGGGCCTAGCCGTGAAAGAGATCCTTCCACTGTGAGGTGTGCACTATAAAGATCTTCCTCTTTTAAAAATTCATTAAAAGGTCAAGGGGCGCCTGGTGGCTCAGTCAATTAAGCATCTAGCTTGTATTTCGGCTCAGTTCATGATCTCAGGGTCGTGAGATGGAGGCCTGGATGGGGCTCCGTGCTCAGAAATGAGACTGTTAGAGATGTTCTCTCTCCCTCTGTCCCTCCCTCAGCTCATGCACATGCATGCTCTCTTTCTCTTTCTCCCCAAATAAATAAATCTAAGAAAGGAAGGAAGAAAGAAAGGAAGGAAGATAGAAATTCATTAAAGTGTCAAACCCAAATGCAGATTGGAAAAACGCTTGCAGAGAAGTAAGTTATAAGTAGCGTCTTGTCTGCTCAGAACAGAGCCAATGCATGCTTACAACAAATGTTTATTCATGGATGCTTGATGTGTGTCCAGCCTGTTCAGACTGAAATGTAATGGGATTGGAAGTCTGAAGTTCATTTAAGTGGAAACAACCTGTGTTACTGATCTTCAAGTGACCTTGAAATACTGTTTCACCTTTTGAGCTTCTGTTTTCTTGGGAATAAAATGGAATAATAATTCTTATTTACTTGATAATTAAATGATATTTTCCCTATCACCTTGGAGTTTCAGCAAAAGCTGCAAGGCAGAGAACAATAGGTGATAAATAATCCCCTTTCATTCCAAAGGTAAAGCTGAGCAGAAGCCTAGGAGTCCCTCCAGGATTGACTCTGACCTTCAAGCTTCCATCTCAGTAGGCCTATAATGACAGAAGACTGGAGAATTTGGGAAGCATTTGTGGGAGTAAGAGTGTCAGCCCAGGGGCAATGCTGGAGCATTTTCTGTGAAGGGGTGAGGGGTGGGCTCCCCAAGCTCAGTTCAACTTAGAAGGGAGATAACTCAAGAGGCTATTCACAGAGTTGTCCTGACTGGAGGTGTGCGGTGCGCACAGTCGTGGGCGGGGGAGCAAGATGAGAATGAAAGCCTGAAGTGTGTCCTGAGAAGTGAGGCCATATGAGGGGGTAGTGACAGAGCTGGGATGATGCTGGGAATGAGAGGCACGCAGAGTGAGGAAGGAGGATCAGGTGGGGCTGCACTCTCACCCGCCGGGCAAGAATATTTACATCTCCTGGGCTCCAGCTGGGTGCTGTTAAATGCGGTGGGTCCTGGGACAGGGAGGTGTTTTTATTGTTGGGTTTTGTGTGTGTGTGTGTGAGTGTGTGTGTGTGTGTGTTTAGATTTTATTTATTTGTGAGAGAGGGAAAGAGAGAGCACAAACGGGAATGGGGGCAGAGGGAGAAGTAGACTCCCCTCTGAGCAGGGAGCCCAACTCAGGGCTCCATCCCAGGACCCTGAGACCAAGACCTGAGCTGAAGGCAGAAGCTTAACCGAGGGAGCCACCCAGGTGTCCCGGGACAAGGAGGTTTTAGCAAAGCTGACTGTGGAGCTGGAGCTGGTGACAAGGAAGCTTTGAGAGGTAAGGCAAAATCCAGTGTGTGTGTCTGGAAAGTACCTCTCAGAGAATCTCACAGGCTCTCCAACGCACAGCTTTTGAATTGAGGGTACTGGCAGCTGAAAGCATCAGTGTGAAAATGTGTGAGCAATTTCCTTCTACTTCTCAGCCCTCCATCCCCTGGGCACCTGCATCAAGTATGGGCTCCCTGTGCTGATCAGAAACTCAGAGGATAAGCATCCAGACTGCAGGTGCACACCTAGGACATGGTTAGCACTCACAGGGAAGGCTTTTAGGCACGTGATTGCAAAGGCTCTGTGAGAGAGGGGAATATCTGCTTTACATAGAACATCACCACAGAAATTTTTTTTTTTAATAAACATATATTTTTATCCCCAGGGGTACAGGTCTGTGAATCACCAGGTTTACACACTTCACAGCAATCACCATAGCACATACCCTCCCCAATGTCCATAACCCCACCCCCTCCTCCCAACCCCCTCTCCCCATCAACCTTCAGTTTGTTTTGTGAGATTAAGAGTCACTTATGATTTGTCTCCCTCCCAATCCCATCTTGTTTCATTTACTCTTCTCCTACCCCCTTAACCCCCCATGTTGCATCTCTTCTCCCTCATATCAGGGAGCTCATGTGATAGTTGTCTTTCTCTGATTGACTTATTTCGCTAAGCATGATACCCTCTAGTTCCATCCACATCGTCGCTAATGGCAAGATTTCATTTCTTTTGATGGCTGCATAGTATTCCATTGTGTATATATACCACATCTTCTTTATCCATTCATCTGTTGATGGACATCTAGGTTCTTTCCATAGTTTGGCTATTGTAGACATTGCTGCTATAAACATTCGGGTGCACGTGCCCCTTTGGATCACTACGTTTTTTGTTTTTTTTTTTTTTTTAAGAGAGAGAGAGAGAGCACAGGCAGACAGAGTGGCAGGCAGAGGCAGAGGGAGAAGCAGGCTCCCCACAGAACAAGGAGCCCGATGTGGGACTCGATCCCAGGACGCTGGGATCATGACCTGAGCCGAAGGCAGCTGCTTAACCAACTGAGCCACCCAGGCGTCCCGGATCACTACGTTTTTATCTTTAGGGTAAATACCCAGTAGTGCAATTGCTGGGTCATAGGGTAGTTCTATTTTCAACATTTTGAGGAACCTCCATGCTGTTTTCCAGAGTGGTTGCACCAGCTTGCATTCCCACCAACAGTGTAGAAGGGTTCCCCTTTCTCCACATCTTTGCCAGGATCTGTCATTTCCTGACTTGTTAATTTTAGCCATTCTGACTGGTGTGAGGTGGTATCTCATTGTGGTTTTGATTTGTATTTCCCTGATGCCGAGTGATGTGGAGCACTTTTTCATGTGTCTGTTGGCCATCTGGATGTCTTCTTTGCAGAAATGTCTGTTCATGTCCTCTGCCCATTTCTTGATTGGATTATTTGTTCTTTGGGTGTTGAGTTTGCTAAGTTCTTTATAGATTTTGGACACTAGCCCTTTATCCGATATGTCATTTGCAAATATCTTCTCCCATTCTGTCAGTTGTCTTTTGGTTTTGTTAACTGTTTCCTTTGCTGTGCAAAAGCTTTTGATCTTGATAAAATTTCAATAATTCATTTTTGCCCTTGCTTCCCTTGCCTTTGGCGATGTTCCTAGGAAGATGTTGCTGCGGCTGAGGTCGAAGAGGTTGCTGCCTGTGTTCTCCTCAAGGATTTTGATGGATTCCTTTCTCACATGGAGGTCCTTCATCCATTTTGAGTCTATTTTCGTGTGTGGTGTAAGGAAATGATCCAATTTCATTTTTCTGCATGTGACTGTCCAATTTTCCCAACACCATTTGTTGAAGAGGCTGTCTTTTTTCCATTGGACATTCTTTCCTGCTTTGTTGAAGATTAGTTGACCATAGAGTTGAGGGTCTATTTCTGGGCTCTCTATTCTGTTCCACTGATCTATGTGTCTGTTTTTGTGCCAGTACCATGCTGTCTTGATGATGACAGCTTTGTAATAGAGCTTGAAGTTTGGAATTGTGATGCCACCAACTTTGGCTTTCTTTTTCAATATTGCTTTGGCTATTCGAGGTCTTTTCTGGCTCCATATAAATTTTAGGATTATTTGTTCCATTTCTTTGAAAAAAATGGATGGTACTTTGATAGGAATTGCATTAAATGTGTAGATTGCTTTAGGTAGTATAGACATTTTCACAATATTTATTCTTCCAATCCAGGAGCATGGAACATTTTTCCATTTCTTTGTGTCTTCCTCAATTTCTTTCATGAGTACTTTATAGTTTTCTGTGTATAGATTCTTAGCCTCTTTGGTTAGGTTTATTCCTAGGTATCTTATAGTTTTGGGTGCAATTGTAAATGGGATTGACTCCTTAATTTCTCTTTCTTCTGTCTTGTTGTTGGTGGAGAGAAATGCAACTGATTTCTGTGCATTGATTTTATATCCTGACACTTTACTGAATTCCTATACAACTTCTAGCAGTTTTGGAGTGGAGTCTTTTGGGTTTTCCACATATAGTATCATATCATCTGCGAAGAGTGATAGTTTGACTTCTTCTTTGCCAATTTGGATGCCTTTAATTTCTTTTTGTTGTCTGATTGCTGAGGCTAGGACTTCTAGTACTATGTTGAATAGCAGTGGTGATAACGGACATCCCTGCCGTGTTCCTGACCTTAGCGGAAAAGCTTTCAGTTTTTCTCCATTGAGAATGATATTTGCGGTGGATTTTTCATAGATGGCTTTGATGATATTGAGGTATGTGCCCTCTATCCCTACACTTTGAAGAGTTTTGATCAGGAAGGGATGTTGTACTTTGCCAAATGCTTTTTCAGCATCTATTGAGAGTATCATATGGTTCTTGTTCTTTCTTTTATTAATGTGTTGTATCACATTGATGGATTTGCGGATGTTGAACCAACCTTGCAGCCCTGGAATAAATCCCACTTGGTCATGGTGAATAATCCTTTTAATGTACTGTTGAATCTTATTGGCTAGTATTTTGGTGAGAATTTTTGCATCTGTGTTCATCAAGGATATTGGTCTGTAGTTCTCTGTTTTGAAGGGATCCTTGTCTGGTTTTGGGATCAAGGTGATGCTGGCCTCATAAAATGAGTTTGGAAGTTTTCCTTCCATTTCTATTTTTTGGAGCAGTTTCAGGAGAATAGGAATTAGTTCTTCTTTAAATGTTTGGTAGAATTCCCCCGGGAAGCCGTCTGGCCCTGGGCTTTTGTTTGTTTGGAGATTTTTGATGACTGTTTCAATCTCCTTACTGGTTATGGGTCTGTTCAGGCTTTCTATTTCTTCCTGGTTCAGTTGTTGTAGTTTGTATGTCTACCACAGAACTTTTAATATTACTGTAATAGGCACACCCCTGAAAAATTCATCACGAAATTGATTTCTTTATAGAGAATAAACTTGGCACCCAATCCAACAAGAATTCTATTGCCTGAAATTTTTTTCCCTAAAACTTTACTAAGGTGAATAACTTATTAAAATCACAGAAGCAGAGATACAGAAATGGACAAGTCGCAAAGGTGATCCTATACCATTTAGGTTTATTTTCAGTTTTGGTTTATTGGTGTTAAAACCCAAAGGAAAAATAGAAAAAGGGGTGTAGGTAATATTGAACAGAAAAGTAACTACTCTGCCCCCAAATATCTCTTCCTAATTCTTATTTTTTCATACCATCTCTTCCAGTATTTTTGAAGTCACTTCTTCAGGGGATTTTATTCGTTTATTCAAATATTGATGGATTTCCTATATATTATGACCCTGGTGGACTGGTATCAGAGCTCATGTGCTGCATGCACTGAAGGAGTGCTTGGTAAGGAACACACGGAGGCAAAAGGCAACAGTTCAGTAGGCAGCCACAAGTCATTAAATGAGGGAAAGCTTGCAGAATATGCATCACTACCCAACACAATAGGTAGCACTTTAAAAAAAATATTTTATTTATTTGAGAGAGAACAAGAGAGAGAACATGAATTGGAGGGAGGGGCAGAAGAAGAGGGAGACACAGACTCTCCACTGAGCAGGGAGCTCAAAGTGGGCTCAATCTCATGACCCTGAGATCATGATCCTGAGCTCATGACCTGAGCTGAAACCAAGAGCTGGACGCTTAACCAACTGATCCACCCAGATGCCCCAGTAGGTAGCACTTTAATTTTATAGTAAAGCCGATAGTAAAATTGGCTATGTATTTTGCTGTTTTCTTCTAAATATGTTATAGTATCTAAAAAATAAGAGATCATGTACTCTGATATCCTGAGTTATACTCACTCAACCAGTTTCAAGCCCAGAACGTTGATTCCGAGACATCTGCAGAAGAATATGCATAGGCCATATATCCTAAACCCTTGCAGGAACCCCCACAAAGATATATCTGGTCCCTTCCATACACATTGAACTTACATAGTCCTGTGGGTCCTATCCTCAGACATCTAAACATTTTTTCCTGGTGGTATAAAAAAGGTAAGTGTAGAGATCATTTTTCTTGACACTGCATCAAGAAAATGCTTCTTTTTTTTTTTTTAAAGCTGGAAGAGATCTGCTCTACAAAGAACTGAATAGTGTGCGACATTTTTCAAGACCAAATGATCCCTGTTTTACTAGACTGACTATTAGAAATTCTTCGTTTAAGATTTTTTAAATCAGAGACTCTCATTCCCAGTAATGTCAAATGGGGGTATTCAGATCAAACCTTCAGTGAAAATGCCTAGATACTTCTTGAAACTATCAAATTGCTAATAAGAAAATAAGGCGCTCCTTGGCCAACATCTAAGAGGAAATGAAGGAGAGTAAATAACCAGGACATCATATGACCACAGGTCATGGATCTCAGCAATGGTGGGCCCATGGTCTGTCTGCTCAGAGAATGCTCTACCTTAATCCGAGATCTCAAAAGGCAACTCTCAAGTAGAGACGACTTAGGTCTACACTTACACCTCACCCACCACAAGGGCAACAGGCAAATGGTCACTTTGCCCCTTTGTTGCGTTTCCACAGAAGCTGACTTTAGAGCCAGAATTGAGTGCAAATAGTTTATTGGCAGGTGTAGTGGATGTTGTGTTATGGAGCTTATATCCCCTCTTCAGGAATGACACACGCATTTCACTATGCCTATGAATGTGGGCTGCAGCTGGCTCTCAGGTGAGTCCCTCTTCAGGAGCTATACTCAGCTGAAGAGAGTTCCTCATGGGAGTTCATCCCCTCTCTGGCAGCAGCCCACATTCAATGAATCTATGCAGGGGGTCTATGTGGAGATACCTGCCATCTTTGTCTCAGTGTGGGAAATGTCTGAAGGTCTTTCTAACTCTGGAGCTCCCTCCATGTCATGTCACCTGGGGCCTCAGGTACAATCATGAAAGGTTCAACTTCTCTCCTCTGCCCAGTCCTGCTTGGTCTGTCTTCACATATGGAGAAAGTACTCTGCAGTAAGCCTTTTGTATATAAAATCTTAGAATCTCAGGGTTTGTTTTCTAGAAAACCGAACTGACAGGAAGTGATTCCAGAGAGTGAGGATATGTGCCCGGAGAGGGAAGAGGGTCAGTGTAAGTTGTGTAAAGCAACTGATTACTGCTCAGAACAACTGTGACTCAGTCTCCCTGGGGAGCCTTGGGACACAGTACAGAACTTTCCTCAGAGGAAGAAGGAAACCAATATTTTCCACCAAGTTCCATTCATCACTGATTGAGGGTTGTTTTCAGAGTTGTCAGCTGTCATGTCCTCAGCATCTCCAGCCTATCCACAAAATATACCAGCACTCTCCCATGGTCCGAGAAAGAATCTCTTACTTGGTGTAAGATGCCACTGTCATGAACAGAAATGATGGGCTGTGACGCAGTATGGGCAGGATATCAGTGCCATTTTCTATACCTTGATTATAGGTGAGCAGGGTAAAACAAGGAAAAGGAAGCACTGCACCCCAAGTGGTTGTGACACAAATCCAGTCCTGACGTGGATTTACATCTTTCTCACACACTATTTCTCTGTGGTCCAGGGAACCTTATGTGTAGGAACTTCCTTTAAGTGGCTCTAGACTGATAATGCCTCTAAGAGCATAACAGAAGGAAATCCAAATCTGCTACAAAGGAAGACTCTGCCTCCCTAGACCTGATAAATCTCCAACTGTACATTTTAAAGGAACAATATGGTGAAAAAAGTAAAAACAAAAACAAAAAAAAAAAACCAAAAAAAGGAAAAAGTCAAGTTAAGAATGTGCAGTGAGGGACAACCTGTAAAATAATAAAAAAGAAAATTGAGACTCATAAGGACTCGAGATATCAGACTTAAATAGGTTATGCAACAACTAGGTTATTAGGTATGGACGGAAAAATAAAAGATTGAATGTATTTGCTGGATAAAGAACTTTGAAAGATAACTAAGGTAAAGAAGATATGGTCCATATATACAATGAAATATTATGCTTCCATCAGGATGAATACCCAACTTTTGTATCAACATGGACGGGACTGGAGGACATTATGCTGAGTGAAATAAGTCAAGCAGAGAGAGTCAATTTTCTTATGGTTTCACTTGTGGAGCATAAGGAATAACACGGAGGACATTGGGTCAAGGAGAGGAGAAGTGAGTTGGGGGAAATCGGAGGGGGAGATGAACCATGAGAGACTATGGACTCTGAAAAACAAGCTGAGGGTTTTGGAGGGGAGGGGGGTTGGGGAGTGGGATGAGCCTGGTGGTGGGTATTAAGGAGGGCACGTATTGCATGGAGCACATTACATAAACAATGAATCTTGGAACACTGGAAAAATAAAATAAAATTTTAAAAATGTTGTAATAAAAAAGATAACTAAGTGTAGTCGAGAAAGGAGAACTTTCAGAAACTAAAAGTAAAATGTAAAACAACCTGAAATTCAATACTCAGTGGAAGCAATAACAGCTGAATAGAACCTGCTGACAGGAAAAACAAGGAAGTGGATGAAGGGTCAGAAGAATGATCAAGAAGATAGTATAGAGGAAGAAAAGAAAGTGGAGACTATGAAAATGTGGCAAGAAGATAAGGAAGGTGTGCATATAATTGGAGAGAAAAGGGAGAGGTTGACGTATATTTGAAGAAATAGTAGCTAACATTTTGCCAATTTGATGAAACCTATGAACCGACAGATGCAAAAAGCTCAGAGAAGCCCAGGAAGAGAAATATAAAGAAAATGATATCAAATGACATAATCTACTGTTCAAAGCATGTGATGAAGAAAAAAACATTTTACAATATGCAGAGGAAAATAGGATATTATATACAGAGGAACAAAGATAACAATTATAAAAGACTTCTGTAAGAAACCAGGAAACCTGGAAAGGACAGAATCTTTGAAGAATTAAAAAAAGAGATCGTATTATAATTCTGTACCCAGAAAGAATATCTTTCAAACATGAAAGTGAAATAAAGTCGAATGAAAGAAGCATGACCAGCAGTCCTGTCCTACAAGAAATGTGAAGTAGTTTCCTTAGGCAGTAGGGAAATGATACTGCATGCCATTTAAGTCTACACGAAATGATTAACAGTAGCAGAAATGGTAAACTGAGGCACAGGCACGGGGCAGAATGCTAGTCAGCCAGAAGAAGTAACAAACTACTGATATACACAGCAATGTAAATGAATCTCAAAAAAGATTTGCTGAATGATACACCATATTGTTTCATTCCATTTACATAAAGTTCTAGAACAGGCAAAACTAGTCTATAATGAAAAATAGCAGAACAGTACCCTTTTTGTTTTTTTGGAAGTGTAGGCACAGGGATTGACTGCAGAGAAACATGGATACTTTATAAGTTTGTGGTAAGAGTTTATATGTTCATAATAGTTGCATTTCAGAGGTGTATGTATTTTTTAAAAGTCAATGTATACAGCAGATCGGTTCATTTCATTTAAGTAAATTTCACATCTAAAGAAAAAACTCTAAACAAGTATTGAGCACTAGTTCATAATATGCATGCTGATTACCTATATGGAGTCCTTTGGTATCCGCAGTTTACTTTGAAATGTGTAAAGAAAGAGGATGATTAACAGATTACACAAGAATAAATAGCTGGAGGACAAGTACTTGATAAAACATATAATAATTTGCTAAGATAGAATCTAAGTCAGAAGCATACAAGTATTCATTGTGAAATGGTTTGTTTTGTTCTATAACTGAAGTTGTTCATAATAAATTTTGAAAAACTACCAGCACAAAGTGAAAAATGTTAAAACCAAACTTATAAATCTTTTAGGAGTTAATCCTGGAAATGCTTTTGTGACATTGTGGATTTCTTGTATAGGACAGGACATAAAAAGAACAAACCATAAAACAATGGATTGATAAAATCAACCACATTAAATTTAACAGCTTTTCTTTATCAAAGGACAGCATTAATGGAGCACAACCATTAGCTACTGGATACAAGGTGGTATCTGCAACACATATAATTGAAGAACTAGTTTCCAATCCATACAAAGAACTCTTTTTTTTAAATCAATTTTTAAGAAATGGTCAGATAACACAATACAACAAGGATTCGGTAGGCAAAGTAATTGGGTAGGTATTTCACCTAAAAGGCAGTCAAAATAGTTTACTTAATGATTAATAGATACAAATTAAAACCATAAGAAGATAGCATCTCAGCAGATTGTGTAAAATTACAAAGTGTAAAACAGATCATGCTACTGAAGATGTGAACCAATGAAATTATGATGCAATATTTGTTGGTATTTGGTAAAGTCACTTCAGAAAACTGTTGGGCATTATCTAATAAAGTCAAATGCAAACACATCCTATGGCATAACAGCTCCATCCCTATGTGTATATAGTAGAGGAAATCTCACGTATATGTACCAGCCTGCATATATAGTAAGTTTTAGGTCAGCAGCTTTGCATACTTTGGCCTTTTCCCTTTACCAAAAAAAAAAAAAAAAAAAAAAAAAATCCAACAACTAACCAACCAACCAACCAGCCAACCTGGAAAATAAACATAATGATGAACAAAGTATCAAGAAACAAAACAAAACAAATGGTACAAGTTACTCATTAAGAGTTGAAAAATATTGGGGTGCCTGAGTGGCTCAGTCCTTAAGTGTCTGCCTTCAGCTCAGGTCATGATCCCAGGATCCTGAGATCAAGCCCCCACGTTGGGCTCCCTGCTCAGCAGGGAATCTGCTTCTCCTTCTCTCACTCCCCTGCTTGTGTTCCTTCTCTTGCTGTGTCTCTGTCAAATAAATAAGTAAAATCTTAAAAAAAAAAAAAAAGGTTCAAAACTATGCGTCTTTTTGAATCTATATTGATTTTGAATCTATAATTGATTCAAATCTATATTCTAATCTATATCGATTTTGATCTATATCGATTCACAGTGCATGCCTAATTGGTAAAACCATACAGAACAAAATATGAAATGATTATGACCAAGGTGAAGATAAGGGTCCCCCTTAAGCAATAGCGCTATGATTGGGCAGGACTCACAACAGGGTTGGGAGGCAGGGCACCATTGCTGGGTCCCGGCAATATTCTATTTCTTGACCTAAGGGGCATGTACGTGAGTGGCCATTTTATTTGTTCTCTCTCTCTTTTTTTTTAATGTACAAATGCATGTTTAATTCACCCCTCTACATTTATACTATATTTCACAACAAATTCTATTTTTTAAATAATCCAATATTTTTGATAATGCTGTGATTCTGTATTTTCTCGTTAGTACCACAGAATGATATTTTTCTTGGATAAAAGCTTAGCCATGACTGTCTTTCTGGGGGCATTTAGAGCCTCCCCCCACACCCACACTTATTCTATTGGATGCTTTGAGGCAGATGAGGGAAACCCAAAAAGGGAAGGCCAAGGACAGACTTGCTGCCACATCACTGATGATTTGCGCCCAAGAGACACAATTTGGCTCTAAACCCTGGTGTATCCCTCCAGCATAGATGTCCGTTTCGCACTAAGAGCACCCTGTGACCTGGCTGACCTCATATGCACCATTCCACCACCAAGATTCTCTGTCACATTTGAGTCTGTCCTCAAAAGTATCAGAATCAGTTCCTGGAGCTGCATAATCAAGTAATAATAATAATAGTAGTAGCAGTATAATAGTAAGTAACGGTAACAATAAAAACTCTTGAAAAAAACAGCTAATGCTTACTGGGCACTTACTCTAGGTGGGGAGTGTTTCGTTGCTTTACCTGTCTTCCCTCTTTTCATTTCAGTGTTTCTACAAAGTAGGAGCAGTTGTTTTTCTCATTTTATAGCTTGGGAAACTGAGGCACAGACCAGTAAAGTAACCTGCTCAAAGTTACAGAGCACAGAGTAGGTAAGGTATCAGAGCTGGGTTTCCAACTCAGATGTTTGCCCCTGCACTTGGCTCTCTTGATTACTATGCTAAATGGTAAGAAGTTAATTTTTTGTTTGTTTGTTTGTTTGTTTGTTTTGTGTGGGTTTCCCTGCATTTTATTTATTTATTAGAGAGAGCGAGAACACACAAGCATGGGGAAGGGCTCAAGGGAGAGGGGGAGGGAGAGAATCTCAAGCAGACTCCATGCTGGGCCTGGAGCCCCACAACCCTGAGATCATGACCTGAGGCGAAACCAAGAGTCGGAGGCTTAATCAATTGAGCTACTCAGCATCCCAAGAAATGAGTTATTAAATAGCATTACTTTTTACACCTGTGTTAATGTTATTTCTACTACAACATAGAGAATTAAGTACATACATTTCAAATGTTCATCAGTGTTGCACATAAAGTATTTCTTCACAATCAGTAGTTACATGGTTTGATAGTATGTGTGGAAGAAGTAATAATAAGGGGTGAGGGGTTTTTTGTTTTTATTTTTATTTCAGTTAGTTAACCTACAGTGTTATATTATTTTCAGGTGTGCAAGAAGGAATACATTTTGAATTGAGGTGACTAATGCCAGATTCTAGATAACTTCGCTGCCAAATGATAGATGGCTCCCTAATTCTACAAATAATTTAATAAATTAACCCTCAGTTATATAAAGAAGGTTCAAATGCCAAGTTGAATAAGTTGACTACCTCCATTCCAAATGAGCCTCAGAGATTAAAGAAAAAAAAATTTATTTATCTTTTGGCTTTCACTTATCTCTATTTTATTTTTCAGTAGCCTAATACAGATACCTTTTTCCCAAATCTCACTTTAGAAGTTGCCAGAATGTTTACTTACTGGTTGTTGGATTTTTTTTTCTGTTATCGTTTTTATAACAAACTTGGTTCCTGGCTCTGTGCTTCCTATTATTAATGAGGCCAGCATCGCTGAACAGCTTCCAGACCCAAACATGAGCACGCTAACAGCACACACTTCTTGGGAACTCACCCAGAATGCAAATACGCTGGCTCTGTGCAAGAGCTTCTCCTGTGAGGTGGGGAGGCAGAGTGCCAAATTCGGCCGGTCTGAGGACTATCCTTCATGCATAGGGTTTCTACAAAGTGCTGGAATCAGGAGTTAAAAATCCTTTAAAATTATAAATCAGCCCCCTCCACAGGCTTAATGTGAAATGATCCAGCCCCACTTCTGGGGCTCTTGATCCACTGGGAGCCTGAGAACTAATTTACTGTGAAATGTAGAAGAGAACCAAAAGCTCTTGCTTATGTATTTGTGGGAAAGTCATGAAAACTAAATGCTACCTCCTGAAATGTGTGCCAAAGGAAAAAGACAAGCAAGCTTTGTTGGCTTTGGGCCAATAAACAGTCCCAAGCCATCCCTGGCAAGGGCAAGTTTGTCTGGGCGGAAGCGACAGGCAAAAACTTCACCACTAATAATAAAAATAAGAGAGGAGGTCGCATTAACCAGGCACCTGCTCAGTTAACATACATTGCTACTTTTACTCCTTATCTGTGGCTTGACAAATGAAGAAACAGAAATTAAGTTTTATACCCAGAGTGAAACCTATAGCAAGTGGTTGAATTCAGGTTTCTCCAGGTCCCGGTAAACTGCATTCACCAACGCCCCCCCACCCCCCACTTAAGTTAGCAATCTCTAGCCTCACAGGGGGTATCAGGAGACCTGCAGTTCTCTTACGCTTTCTCATCTGTCCACCTCCCTCCTCACTTAGCTGCCACTGACTAGCCGTGTTCCTTCAGAAAAGTCGCTTCAATTCTCTGTCTTCGATTTCTTCGGTTGTCTTTTTGTTGTTGTTGTTTTTGTTTTATTGTTGTTGTTTTCAGAATTTACTTATTTATTTGGGAGAGAGAGGGAGGATGAGTGAGCATGGGGAGAGGCAGAGGGAGAGGGAGAGGGAGAGGGAGAGAGAAACCCTAGCAGACTCCTCACTGAGCTTGGAGCTGACATGGGGCTTGATCTCAGCACCATGAGATCCTGACCTGAGCAGGGACCAAGACTCAGATGCTCCACTGACCGTGCCACCTAGGAGCCCCTCTGTCTTAGTTTTCTTATCTACAAACAGAGACTAAAGAATAACAATACTCACCTGGCAGGGTTGTTACCAGGCAGAGCATGAAATAAGGTTATAAAAATACAGCCCTTTGAATAGTGCCTGAGGCGCAACAAAAGCAATTGAGATTCTTACTTCACAGAAAACAATCCAAAGAACACTTCCTTATGCGCTGTCATCTGGCCACACCTAGTATCTGTATCCTGTGCCAGACCTGTGACTGTGGTGAAGGTCTTTGCTCCTACCTAGAGCCAGTTTGCCCACTTTTAACCTGTAACGCATACTCTCCTCAAGGTCATGACTTCAGCTATTCATCCTTTTCTCTCCATGCATTATTAAATCTTCTTCCCCTGCTGGATCATGCTATTAACATAAGGATGTAAGTCCAACATCTTTCATTAAAAATAAACAAATATGCCATAGTCCCTGCAGCTCTTGGCCCACTGATGCTGGCGGGTCAGGTCCGAGGATCTGGACGGGGTCCCATGGGATCAGCTGGGAGGCTGAAGGAGTGTCTGGGAGACTTGAAAAGGAAAGGAGCACAAGTCTTTGGGGGCTTGGAGTTTTGACTGGCGATTGTGGTCTGGTGCACGTGTCTTCTCGGGTATCCAGGAACTGGTCAAGCAAGGACAAGTGTTCAGGTGTTCTCTGTACATCACTTATGCCCTAGAGCCAGGGGTCTTGGCATCAATGTATTTAGAGTCAGTGGTCTTGGAGAATATTTATGGCAACACCACCCAGTCACTCCTTCGATATTACCTATTGTGCGGGCAGACTCCAAAGAAATCAATAACTCCTTGACCTTTACAAGGAGAACATACATTAAGGTGAGGCAGGAAAAGAAGCAAAGGAAAACACAGCTTTTTGTTTTCATGGGGTCCCTTCCATGTTTCTATCTCACCATTTGTGTTGCCCCCAACCCCTTCCCTGAAACTAGACTCCATGAAAGGATTGTAGGTTTATGGTGGTTGGTTTCTCCAACTTGTCTCCTTTCTTCATTATATTCCAATTCATTTTCCTCCTTTCTCTTTCCACCAAACCGCTCTTTCCATGGTCACTGCAGCATCCATGCTGTTAATCCAATAGTCAGTTTTCCCTTCACCCTGCTTGATTTATCAGTATATGCTGTATCTCAACAGGACACCTGGCCCCCCTCAGTAGACTCTCTTCACATGGCTTCCAGGACATCCTACTCTCTTGATTTTTCTCCTACTGATCTGGCGTGGCAGGTTTCTCCTCATCTATTCTAAATGCCCAAACGCCATAGTGTTCAGTCCTTGGGTTTCTGATTATTTTCCCTTATCCGCTCTCACTCACATGGTGACCGTTTCCAGTGTCAATGCTTTACAATGTCTTCTATAAACCGATGGATCCCAAATGTACATTTCTAGTCTGCCCCTCCCCTGAGCTCCTGCCTCAGATTTCCAACTGTTCACTTAGTATATCCTCTGGGATACCTTGCAGTCCTTTACTCTTTTGCTTTTTTACACTTTTAGTCAGATCTCACCACCTCAATTCCATCTTCCTTATTTACCCAATTTAAACTTGCAACCCTGCCTAACCTCAGTGTTCCTTTTTCCCTTTCCCTGTTTTTATTTATTTATTTATTTTTACTGGAAAGCTTAACACCATCTGACATCCTGTGTATTTTTTTTTTAATTTATTGGTTTCTTCTCACTTGCCTCCAGTGGAAACTAAGCTTCATGAAAGTACAGATTTTGATTTATTGTATTCATTGTTTTATCTACCAGATTCAAGAATATTGTGCAACATAATTCTCAAAAGTAAATACGGAAAGAATGACTAAAGGTTCTGTCTCTTCTCTCTATGTTCTATTGATGTACTTTCCAATTGTGAACATTCTCACAATATGAGTTTATTCCATTCTTAAAAAAAAGCTGCAACCTACTTATAAAAAATCATTTATATTTCATATATAAATAATATACTGTAAAGAGTTAGTTACTTGTGCAAGATTGGGCAAATAGTCCTAAGTCCTATCATTCCAAATCTGTACTATCGTAATTCATTGAAAATATAAATGGTAAATTCTTGCTTTATGAAATTTGTAAAAAAATCTCCCTAAACTTTTGTCTAATAGATAGTGATTTTTTTAAAAAAAGTGAGGAGGGTCTACAAATATCCAGAAGTATTTTCTTCCTTTCTTTCTCAGCATTTAAAATAGATTCACAAGAGGTTTTTGAGTGCTACCCTGAGTACACTGGAGATGGAACAGTATGAGATTTATGCATGGGATTTATTTGTTTCTTCATTTATTTTTTAAGTATTTCCAAGCCCAGCATGGAGCCCAGCATGGGGCTTGAACTCATGACTCTTGAGATCAAGACCAGAGCTGAGATCAAGAGTCAAGATGCTTAACGGATGGAGCCAGCCAGGTGCCGCATGGGATTTATTCTTAACAATTTTGTTATCTCTGGTCCATATATAGTTTTGCAAACAGCAGATAGATGCCTGCCGGCATTTTTATTGATGATCACATTCAAAATAACTTGTTGTTAGCCAAGACTTTAGATTTGCAAGATCATTTGATTTTAAACCATTGAAAACTATTATTTGAATGCTTTTCCTAGAACTAAAAAGTGGCCTATTAACTTTTCACAGAAATGCACAGAACCAGGCAATACAAAAAGGAAGGAAGTGCTGTTAGCATCGGTATAAAGGAGGGATTGGGGCGAATCCGGTGTGATTCGAGAACAGGTGTTAAAGCGAAGGGACTTTACGGTCTCTAGAACGACAGTGGGATGCATCCCTGTTTTTTCACTATTTATATTTCCACTCCTTTCATATTTCTTAGATGTTTCTAGTCTCTCATTACTTGAGTCTTTCCCAGTTCTGAATTCTCCTTTGACTTTGATTATAGGATATAGTCGAGAAATTACATAGTAGGCATAGATACTAATAGGAGGTTCCCACTATTTTTAGGCAAAAGCTTGTTGCTCCCTTTTTTTGGACACAAACCTTTGACCTTCCTTTAATTGCACCGATTGTCTCTACCCCTGCCCGCCTTCTCTCTATCCATTGTCTGGGAGGTCAGCACTGCACTGCAGCTGCCTCGTTTATATAATTCAGCAAATGTTCAGAGAGACCAAACTGTGAACACAATTGTTTCTAGCTGTAAATAGAAGCAAGTTGCTTTGTGTGTTTCTGGGTAATTTCATCTGTGGTTTCCATTCAGATAACTTCACAAATGTTCTTGTCTCAAAAACAGTTTACTTCCTCCCTCTTTCGCTGCTGTCTTTCGCCGCTGTCTGGCTAAAACGTATGTGGTTCCTGAACTTGGCCAATACTTGTATTTAACGTTGCTGATTCTAGCCCTTCCTTCAGTCCAGCTGTGTGTTATACGTACCACCTTTCCGTGCACTCTGTAGAGGAGGACGAAAGGATTAGAAAGGTGGCAGGCAGCAAATCACACAGGAACCATGGACTCTTGAGACAGACACCATTATTTTACTCACTCTGGGGATCCCTCAGCCTTAGCGGAGTGCCTAAAGATTGTGCGAGTAGGTACCTGCGTTTCAGGACAGTATTTTTTTTTAATCCTGCCACACTTACCACAGCGTGAACAAAATGCACATCTCCGCCTGTGGCCTCTTTTTTGTCTATTTTATTCTCATTTGTCTCTCTCTCAGGTGTCCCGTCCATGTTTGTGCTTCCATAGCCTAGACTGTTACAGCAATAAGCTTTTCTCAATCTATTAGTCGAGTGAACGCATGATAAATGGATTAAACTATATAAACCAAAGACCACATCAAAATTTTTGGTAAAATTTTTGAGAAAAATATTTAAATTGCTAATCAGTGAAACAATAATGACTATCGATCGATTAGCCAGTAACTAGTAACTTCATCTCGTGGTAGTGGTACTAGTTCACATGCATTACCTCCGTTAGTCCTCAAGACGGCTCAGTGTGAAGAATAATGTGGAATGAGGCATAGAGAGCGGTGAAATAACTTGTCAACGATCCCAGAGATATCAGGAAATGGAGTGGAATTCCAACCTATGGTGTATCTCAATCCAGAATTTTTTCTCCTTACTCTAAACCTTAATTCTTCGAAGGAGCTCCCCTTGCGGAGCTTCACGGGCTGGCTAAAATGTATCCGAATCCCAGGCCAGGCAGAGCAATTCAATCCAATCATCTCTATTTTGAAAACATGTGTAGGACATCACATTTCTCTAGGGAGTTTACATGTAATCATGACTCCATGTCTTTCCATATAAAGGTTAAAAAAACAAAAGCAAAAACCCTAAGACAAGAACAAGCAGGGCTCTAGTACAAGAAGATGATGGTAAATTCGCTTAAGGATGTGTGCAGTGCCCTGGGGAATCCTAAGGAAGGAAGGAGCAGCTTTTGTAGAGAATGCAGCTGGATGGGGAGAGAGAAAAAGAGAGAGAGAGCTAGCGAGCGAGCGCCAGCAGTGTTCTTGCTCACAGTGTTCTTGCTCACAGTGTTGCAATATCTTACTTCGTGGGCAGGAGTCCAAGAAAGGGGATGAGAGAGGAAAGAGAGTAGCATTCCAGCAGGAGAAGGGATATGAAAAGAGCTGCAGAAATGAGAAGTGCACAGAGCTCTGAAAGCTAGCCTTGGATGAGACAGAGAGAGCCTCAAGCCTAATTTTTGAAAAGAAAAATATCTGATTAAGTAACTTTTCTTTTTTTTTTAAATGTATCCTTGAGAAGAAGAAAGTTGTTAACTCCGAACACAAGAGCAGAATGCTGTATGTCTGTGGTAGCAGCCGGGGGAAGGTCAGAAGGCTTCCGGTCCTGAGAGGAGTACACAACAGCCCAGAAATAACCGGCGACCTTCTTAGGGTACACGATATTGAATTTTAAATAGTATGTATTTAATATCAATTTTATTGATATTTATTAACTTTATTTAATGCTAGTTGTGCTGAGGTTGCACATAGCTAATTACACTAGTGTTAACAACAGCACAAATGTCTCACGGAGCACATTTAAGGATCTAGAACCAGGGGTGCCTGGGTGGCTCAGTCAGTTAAGCCTCGACTCTGATTTCAGCTCAGGTCATGATCTCAGTGTTGTGAGATGGAACCCCACCTCTGCTCCTCGTTCAGCTCTCCCTCTCTCTCTGCTCCTCCTTGCTCCGTCTCTCTCTCTTTAAAATAAATAGAATCTTGAAAAAATAAAAATAATCTAGAACCAGTAGGCAGTAAAGGCTCCCTGGGGGCCGGCAAAGGGGTTCATCCTTAAACTAACATTTTATCTCTACGCAGCTGCCACTCGGGGACTGCCTAAGTAGGTGACTATTTCACTTTTTGAAGTCACCCTTTTATTGTCAGGGAGTCATTGGTGTTTTGTCCTTCCCAAAGGTCCACCACTCCCCACTTCCAGAATATTAATTTAAATGGAGCCAAAAGAAGCAGGGGTCACAGAGCAGGCTGAAAGAAGGAGCTGTGTCATTCCTTCAGAAATTTTGGGAAGTGAATTTATAACTGCGACGAATTTGCAACTGTAAACAACAGAGAGGCAGATTCCAAGTATAATTTACAGAGTTATCTTGGTTTCGTTTGTTGTTTGGTGAGTTAAAGCATGTTGTGTTCAAATACTATCCTCAAAGAATAAGAATTGCTTTGATGCATTCTGTTTTATGTCTGCTGCAACACCATACATGCTGGGGAACTTTATAAATATTACTCTAGTTAGAAAGTCTTTAATATCTATTGCTGTAAGAGACTCAGAAGCTTTTATTAATTCACGATGCGATTCAAGCTAGATGCAGAGTTATGGGGATATGAAGATTCTTAAATATCTTTGGCTCCAGATCTCTTATGTAATATAGACTATAGTGGAAAAAAAGGACCTTTCTACAGTTGTATCAAACAATCAGTCAAGAGAGGCACCAGGGTAGTTCAGTTGGTTAAGCATCCAACTCTTGATTTCAGTCCAGATCATGATCTCAGGACTATGAGATCGAGCCCTGTGTCAGGCTCCATGCTGGGTGTGGAGCCTGCTTAAGGTTCTCTCTCCCTCTCCTTCTGCCCTTACCTGCTCCCTCTCTAAAAAAACAAAAACAAAAACAAAAACAAAAACAACAATAAAAAACAATCAGTCAAGAAACATGGATTGACTATTTTTTGTAGTGCATGGTACAAGGTACAGAGGGGTGGGGGAAAAGAATAAGGTGTAAGTTCTACAGACTTACAAACTAGCATAAGGGAGGAATATGCTTTCATTTATGTTTAAAGTATGACCACAATCACTTTTCTCTAACTGGTACTTTAAAACCACCAGCTCTGGTGGGCACTGTTCTTGCTTCCATTTTGTACTGGTGAGAGCGCAAAGGAATTAATGCAACTCTTAAAATGTCCTAGTCAAATGAGGGGGGGAAAATATATATATATATATATATTTGGTCATTTATTGAAAAGAAAACAATTTAACTCTAAAAAGGATTTTTTTTTTAAAGTACTGAATCTCTGCTCTTCAGTCCTCAGTTTGAGATAAGCTGGAGACTGTTAATTCATTTCCATCTTCAATAAATATTTTCCTTTTTTAAAAGTATGCTGTTTGAACTAGCTTATCAAACAATTGTGTTCCATGTTGAAATTGCACACAAACACACAAATTTAACAAAACAAAATAAACATGATTATTGATTCCCCGATGGACAACAATATCCAAGAGCATGTGCAGACAGCTCCCGCAGGCCAGTTTTCTAGACTCTTCTGTATAATGATTGTTAATATCATTCTTTAAAAATAAAACCTCATACCTTGGGGTCCCTGAATGGCTCAGTTGATTAAGAGTCTGACTCCCGGTTTCAGCTCAGGTCATGATCTCATGGTCATAGAATTGAGCCCTGTGTCGGGCTCCATGTTGATTCTGCTTTAGATTCTCTCTCTCTCCTCTTCTTATCCCCACATTTGTGCTCTCTCTCTCTCTCTCTCTCTCTAATAAATACGTAAATAAAATCTTAAAACAAAATGAAAAAACCCTCATACTTTCCAAGTTCAGTCAAGAAAGTTAAACAGAAATGGAAAATTTATTCTGAACTTTATTTTTTTAATTTTTATTAACATATAATGTATTATTAGCCCCAGGGGTACAGGTCTGTGAATCGCCAGGTTTACACACTTCACAGCACTCACCATAGCACATACCCTCCCCAATGTCCGTAACCCCACCACCCTCTCCAACCTCCCCCCAGCAACCCTCAGTTTGTTTTGTGATATTCTGAACTCTTGAAAGAGCATTGGTTCACTCACAGTTACCGCTCGTCCAAAATGCTAAATGACGCTGATATACCTTGTGACAGATAACACACAATAAAGAGTAATACTAAGACTTCTTACTGTATGTAAGTTCACATCCTTACCATGGAGGTCACTATTTTCTAGGTTTTCAGTGTTAAGAATTCTATTACTCTGATCCATAACTAAAAGACTTAAAGGGCTCATGTTTGTTAATAAAACTCGTAAGATAACAATGTCAGTTATCATGAAAAGTGACGCTTCCATGCAGCTGGATAACCATTTGTCTCCCAATTGTGCTAAGTTGGTAAATATGCCTTTGTAGATCTCCCATAACCACTAAACGCTTGGTGATATTGAATGCTCCTAATGCCTTATCAGATAGAGCCATGTTGGGATTGTTATACCAAAATCCCACATCAAAACCTGTTCGTCAAAACTTTCTCTCAGGAATCTGGAACTACATTGACAGATAATCCACTATCAATTTCCACTGATAGTTGCTCTGTGCATACCACCCCTGCAGTTACAATCACATTGCTTCAAGCTGATGAACTTGTCAGTCAGTTTGTTTAGAGTGGTGTGGGGGGATGAAGACAGCCAGATAATTAATGAGTTAGAAGACCGGCCCAAGGAATTCACTTAAGAAGTGGATGAAAGGTATATATAAACCAGAGACAGAAGGCCTTGCTAAGTACTTGCTTTATTAGAGAAGAGATAAAGATACTGATAACTCTAAGAAATCAGTAAACTCACTTATAGGTTTTAAGTTAAGCTGCTACTGTAAGAATGAAAATATAATGTGTAACTTTTTTTTAGAGAGAGAGAGAGCACTTGAAGGGCAGGGGGAGGCAAAGGGAGAGAGAGAGAGACTCCTAAGCAGCCTCCATGCCCAGCATGGAGCCTGATGAGGGACTTGATCTCACGACCCTGAGATAATGACCTGAGCCAAAATCAAGAGTCAGACACTTCACCGACTGAGCCATCCAGGTGCCCCTAATGTATAACTTTTAAATCAGCAGCATCTAAGTTGATTTATCTGATAGAAAATATAAATGAAGAAATAACAAATAGAAACCAAATATTATTAGATGAAAATATGAAAGGCATAACTAAATCTTAGTATAACAATAAACATAATAATTGTTAACAAGTTAAACTCTCTAGTTAGAACACAGAGATGCTTAGATTCATTTAAAAAATATAAGAGCCAACAATTATAACACACAAAAGAGCAAAAAGATGTACAGCTTGAAATAAGGACAAAACAGTAATATTGATGATAAGAAATTTTGATGAAAAAGCACAAGAATGGACTTCAAATGGCTAGAGTATGAGGAGATACGTATGAGAAGATTAATGTTCCCCAAAAGGTGCCAAATATAGAAATGGTTCTCAGTTGTCAGGTTGACCAAATGCCGTGTTGTGAGATGCCTGTTAAGGCTCCCTGCCCAGTGTTTACTCATGGTTTCATGAACAATGTAGCTTTGGTGAAAGAGAGAAATTATGCGTAGATGTAATTACATTGGCTTTCCCTCACCATGGCTGAAATGGCTGTCACCACTACTGATTCCTAATTTGCAAGGCACAGAGACAAAGCTGAGCCCCCAATAAAGCACCATGCCATTTAGCCCTCCTAAGGCACGTTGCTTATATTGATGAAGGGGAAAATAGTTTTCCTTCAGGAAGGGAGAAAGTGGTTTGTCCCTTCAAGAGTTGTTTATTCTAGATACAGAACTGCTTACTTTGACCACAAAGAGTCGGCCAGTGTATCACCATCCACAGAATAACTGAATGCCTTATTCCCCATCAACAGTGTCTCACACAATTCTTCTGAATAAGGAGCTTATGTTATAAAGAAATAAATGAGATAATCAGCTCATAGCCATGGGATTCATTGATGTTTTTCTGCTCCGGTTAGCCAAAAGCACCTGAGCTAATAGGATGATGAACAGGTCATTCTATTCTAAGTATTGAATTCGAGTATTGAATACTTAGTTTGTGCAAGGTTGTATGCTGTCCTCTGAGACGCAGCATTATACTCTGAACAGGAACTGGTATTTGGAACCATTTCTCTCAGAGCCAGATCCCATGGCTCTAGAAACCAAAGGTTAGATGTAGGAGTGGCATGTTTCCCTGTCATATCTGGCCTAGCTCATGACATTTTTGCTTTTTATCCTGTAACTTTGGTCAGTTGCAAGGGGGAAAAATGCTTCCATTGGAGGATATACAATAGTTGCATTGAAGTGGAGACTGAGATTGCCACCTGGCCATTGTGACTCCTTATGTCACTGAACCAATAGGTACAACGAGGTGGTTACTGTGCTGACCAGATTATTACCTCTGATTATCAATCATGGGGAAATTGAATTCCATTATACAATGGGTATTGGGAAAGAAAGAAAACGTGCTCGGAGTTTCCTTCTAATATTTCCAGCCCAATGGTAAAATGTGATGGAAGCCTACAGCAACCCAGTAGCAGGACCACTTTGGGCTCAAACCCTTCAAGAATAAAGAACTAGGTTACTTCACAAATTAAAGATCTTCAGACAATTGAGATGCAGACTAAAGGCAAGAGAATAGGGGTTGGTAGTGGATCAGTGAAGTTACAAATACTAGTTATCTTCTCTTGACCAGGAGCAGAAACAAAGACCACTTAATTACCCACGTTCCCTTCCTTGCTTTTATAGGAATATCCTTTCACTTACTTATAAATTTCTCTCCATCTGTGTGACTGACTGTGTTCCAGGTACTGCCCATACAGCTTGGAGCAGAACAAAGTGCCCCTCCCTGCCAGACCACACACACACACACCAGTGACACTTGATTTTAGGGGGTCTGACCAACAATAACTGACCAAACAAATGGGTACAAAATGTACTAACAGATAGTAAAATGTGCCACAAAATATTTTTGCACTGATTTTCTGTTTAATTGTTCCTTAAGTTATTTTATTAATCAGAAAACACTTTTTAAAAAGATTTTGTTTGTTTGTTTGAGAAGGGTAGGAGCAGAGGGGGAGGGAGGGAGACAAACAGACTCGGTGGTGAGCACAGAGCCTGATGTGGGGCTCGATCTCACGACCCACATGACCAACCCTGAGATCAGGACTTAAGTCAAAATCAAGAGTTGAATCCTTAACCGACAAAGCCCCTCAGGCGCCCCAATCAGAAAACACTTTTTGAGGAGTTAGGCTGATTCACCAGGAAGCATATATAAATAGGTAGTTGTGCGCCCATCGCGAGCGTATGCGTGTGCGCGCGCACACACACACACACACACACACACACACACACACACACTCCGTGACACTTTACAGATTTGTCTTAAAAAGTAAATTATTTCAATCATTCAGTGCCTGGTCTCAAACTCTTTAGGACGCCAGTCGCAGCCAACCAGACAATAAGGAAGCCATCAATCTGCGGTAATGAAGAAACTCATTATATAATTCATTTTCCTTTATGCTCCTTACATCAATCTTCTCTGAAGATCCATTAAGATGGAGTCCAAAAATTCATTCTCAAAGGAAGGTCAAGGCACTTCAGAGTGCAGAAGACCACAAGGTTAACATTAAGAAAATATGTCATTTCTAAAAGCTTTGTTGGTTTTGGTATCTCAAATCTCTGTTCTGTGGGTTAGTCCTGAAAAGAGTCCTCAGGACTATGTATACACTGACTAAACCATTGTGTTTGTAAACGCCAAGAAATCTCGATAGACTTCTGTTTAACTTCTGAACTGAACAGTTTTTCATCCCTCCTCCGTGTACATCTCTGTTCATCAGTCTTTACCTTTTCCTGGGCACCAGAAATAACTGGACAAGGCACCTTAAGAAGACCAGGGTATTTGGCAAACAAATGTAATCTGAGGAATTTTGTTAAATCTACTTTTGTTCATTGCCAGTAATTTTGAACTCAAGGTCTATCCTTATGGAGGAGTGAACAGTTGAAGAATGATGTCAGAATCTGACAGTGCATGAAAAATTGCATGTTAATCCTTTTGGTAAATTTCCTTTCCTTTCCTTTATTGTTTTGGGGGGGGTGTCAAATTTCAACCTACTCTTTCTAAAGAAGAGAACAATGAGAAACAACTGTCATTTCTAATTCAGTATAAAAAACAATGTCCTTCCATAGACTGTAGACTTCTCACAATACTTTTCAATTATTTTGACCAAGAATTGACTTTGGAATCATTATTCAGAAATTTAATGAAGAGCAAGCAATTTCAGCTGGGCACTTTCTAAAAATTTCATTTCATTTTGTTTTAATTCCTGTACAGGTGACATACAGTGTTAGATTAGTTTCAGGTATACAATATAATGATTCAACAATTCCATCAGTGGTCCCCTGTGAGGGACCCAGCACAGACCCAGCCACTAGAGGGCGCTATTAAATGCAGTTCGGTCCCTGCAGACTCTCCAGCTTCCTGCTATGGATCCCTGTATCCCTGTCATAGTCATGTCTGTTTTTAATTCAAGATAGTTTCATTTCACATTTCACGTCCAAGTTCCTATCCTGATCATTTTAGTGTATATAAGAGAGAGTGTATATAAGAGGCTGAATGGAGGAGAATTTCAGGATTGCTAAGGCTTAGAGTTGGCAGCCAGAAATACGAGCCTTCAGTAAAATTAGAACAGTAATCTTGTCTTATCCCAAATTATGCTGCATTTCCCTTCTCTGTCTCCCCCCCCCCCCGCTTCCATTCATCAGGGAACCGTTGTTTTTCTCCTATTCCCTTTGTTTTTCTCCCACTACCCAAAATCTTACTGAAGGTTCCGTACTCAATTCTCTTTGTTTCAAAATTATTCCAAATTCCACCCTGTTACTGCATCAAAAAAGAAATAATTCAACAAATTGTGTACAGGAAAGTATATGACTAAGTTACATTTCATTAAAATTTGAAATAATTTTAGTCACAACTGAGGGTTCGATATATAATAATAAGCTTTAAAGAACACCTATTATTTAAAGAGTTATTTCACAGAGTATCCCGTGATGTAACTAAAATACTTTGAAGCATGAGGACTTTTCCATACACCTTAAGTCAGAAATATTGGCAGTGAATTCCTTTACTGATAAGTATATTCAATCCATTTCTGAAGCATAGGAGGCTTTTATATTTATTGGAGGTTCACTAGATACTAGATAATGCACATGCATTATTTCTTTAATTTTTTTTTTTTTTAAACAACAGAGTAGGAATCTCACTCTACATGCTCTGGTGTGTGCAAGAAATATGAATTTCTTCCTTTTTAAAAATTCAGTTTATTTTAGATTTCTGATCTTCATCTATCACTGATGAGCCTGTACTACTGGGAAATTCAGTCTTGGTCTCTCCATTGTATTCCTCAATGTTTGATTTTCACTTCGGCCCCAAGGTACTATTCAAAACCCTAACACTGGACACTGGAGAGCCCCCTGATAGTGCCTGAGGACGTCTAGCCCTACCAAGTCTTAACTTTCCCCATTGCCTTGATGTTCTCTGCTTCTAGGCCACTCTTGGGAAAGAGAACTCTTTCGTGGGAATGACAACGTGTCTTCCCATGGCACTGCAGTCTCCCTAAGGGCTCTTCCACGGCATTTTTGCTTGGGGGTTGCTACCTTACACTGCTTGAGATCAGGATTGGGAAGAAGGTACCCAGATGCTTGGGTTAATTCACTGACCTGCCTCTCTTCTTCTCCCCCTGGTTTCAGGGACGCTCACCTCCCTGCCTCTCACTTTACATACATTATCACTCTTGCTTGTAACCTACCTCCAGAATAACCAGCAGAATGTCTTTCATGGCATTAGGCCCTTAGAAAATACAAGAAAAGCCACTGAACACAAGTAATTTTTCTTTATACCTTGGCTAAATCACAGAGACACAAATCGTGAAAACACACTGTGTGCTTGAAATGCGTGAGAGGCATGGAGAACAGGCATTTTACCTTCCTAACTCAGACTTGTCCAGGGTAACATAAGGGATTGACCGCATCTTCCTAACTTCACCTGGTGCCAAGAATAAACATCTGGAAAGTACAAGACACACTTGAAAAAAATATGTCCGTGACATTGTAAATAGTGTGAGTGCATGCGTTACATAAAGCGGAATTCAGTACTCTTGATGACTCTCTCTCTCTCTTCAGTGTTCTTCCCCTTGGCTTTTCTCATGCCATCCAGTATAATAGCCTGCCACTTCCCTTTCTTGCTGTTCCTTGATGGTGTTCATTGCTGGTTCATTTTTACTTCGTCTCTAAATGTTGGGAACCCGCCAGGCTCAGTCTTTATCCTGTTCTCTTCTCTGTCTTACAGTATCACAATCCAATGATTTAAAGTATGATACACATTCTCACAAATTCTACTTTTTCTCTCTCAGATGCTTCCTCTGAGATCCAATTTAACTTACAATTAATTGCCTCCCTGACATTTCCAGGAGACATTTCAAGCTAAATCCTTGGTACATCTCCTTCCAGATCTTTCCTCCCTTCCTTCCAAATCTCACTTGTCTCTGACTCTTCCCTTTCTTCATCTTTCACATTGAATGCTCAGTGGTCCTTAATTTGTGGCCCAAAATACATCTCAAATACAGCCTATATATATATATATATATATATATATATATATATATTTATCTTCATGACAGTTGGGATTTGATGGACTATTTTGCTTAATGCTGGGGTCCTAGAACATGGAAGAGTGCCAAAGTACCTACTAGATGCTTCATAAATATTTTTTGAATGAGTGAATGAATGAGTGATTGAATGAATGAATGAATGAATGAATTGAAACAGCAAATACATTGTGGATTATGTTAGAAAAGCAAGGTCTTCTAGAGTTTCTCATATTTTTTGCTTTCCAATTAGAGTTCTGGGTTTAACGAGAGTTTTCCTTGGTTTTAAAAACTTATTCCTGCACCTATAGAAGATAGATTATCTTCATCTATCTATCTATCATCTGAACATCTATCTATCTATCTATCATCTGTCTCATCAATATGACATTAGGTAATAGAAGCTTTGAATTGCAAGATTAAAATAGGTATTTCCATTGAGGAACTAATAAAGTAAACGTTTATTCATTATTTTATCAAATATTAAATACGCATAAACCAAGAATAATAAAAGACCATTCTTTAGGTGTCATGGGATTCCATGTGTTTATTTAATCCTTTTTTTGATCTCACCCTTCCCATTGACAGAAAGATGGGGAATAGAATATGTGACACTGACCTAAATAATCTGACTAGATTAGGCAGTGAGCCGAACGGGGGTCAGTTGAGATTTTCATTCTGAAAATGAACTATCTCATTAGATTTAACTAGTTTTCCAAATTAAAACAGCCAAAATGGTCCTTCTCTGTCTAACTTGCCTGAAATACACAATATTCCTTGTTTGCCTTATACTTTCATCAATATGAAACCTAAGAGAAGTGGTATTATTCTTCCACCAGTGTAAAAATGGAATCCAAAAAATAACTCTGAGAGGCCATTTCTATGTAAATTTGGATACAAGGCCTTTTGTTGCTTCTTTTTTAACGACTTGAGTTTGATGCCTTAATTCATTATTTAAATTTCAGTCACTAAAGGGGATAGAAAGATTTGTTTTTCTAATTTCATTTCAATATAATATAATCATGCTAGAGACTGAGTGACAAAACAAGAGGTAGAATCAGAAGGTGGTAATTGTAGTACAGGAAAGATTTCCCTATATGGTGATATGGTGAATTCTTATGTTATTGGCATAGGAGGAAATGTGCCCTTGGTTTTAAGCTTTGTCTGCTGGCTAGCTCCTCACTCAGTCTAGGCAGTAGGACCACCATGCCTCATGATATGCACACCCTTCCTTGTGTCCAGACCCACGTATCCCTTGCACTGTGTGTGCATTGATGGTAGGGGGAAGGTCAATGGATGGCAAGCTTACCCAAGTCTGTATTGTTATTTTCACCATTGTTGTAATTCAGTCCAGCCCGATACTGTGAATCTGGTCAGCTAACATGAAACACACTTAAAAAAAGGCTTCCACGCGGAAGATACACCACATTTCTGGGTCACCATGGCTGCTGCCTCCAGTGGCTTCTGAGCTCTCTTCCATTTATCTTTGCAATGGTGATCAAACTCTGTGCTTTAGAGGTTCCATGAATCCTCAGGATAAAGTTCAAATTTTTAACACAGCTCCCAAGACCCTTAATTACCTGACACAGGTTTCCATCTCCTTGGCCTCTCTTTCCATGCTCTCTGTCTGTTTGCAGGTCTGGCTTGCTCTGCTTTCTCCTGGTGTCTCTCACCAGTTGGTCCTGACTCTCCTCCTCCCACCATGAGCATTCACCTGGATAATTTCATTCTGTGGTTCTCAACTGAAGCATTCCTTAGTCTTTGAAGATCAGTCTCTGAATTAGGCACCCATAACACCTTTACTTTCCCTATTCTATCTTTAATACACCATAATAAAGCATTTTTCCTGTATTTTCTGGAAGACACTGATTTTCCCCTTTGTTGCACTCACTATATTTTTCTAGAACACGTGCTTGGAGGAGGCAATGGCCAGTGGTGTGCCGGCGAATGTTGGAGAGCTGATTACGTGGAGAAAAAAATCTAACAAAACAAAATAAAACAAACAACAAGACAACCACCCCGACTTGGGATTGTTTCTGTGGTTTCATGGCCAATTCCAAGCTAGGGATGGGACATAACAACGCAGAATTGAGACAAGACATACCCATTCTGCTGGCGGGTCAGCTCCAGTAGATCAGTGTCTGTACCTTCAGTGTCTGGTCCATGCTTATACATGTTAGATGCTCACTCAGGAACAATCCACTTACTACACACCGGTTAGAATGACAAACAACAAGGAAACAAGGAAATAAACAACAAGAACAAACCCCACAACAATCTATCATACAAAGTGCTTGCAAGGAGGTGGAGTTAGGGGAACCCTCCTATTTTGTTGCCAGGAATTCAAAACCGAACTGCCAATTTGAAAGCAGTTTGATAGTTTCTTATGAAAATTAACATATGCTTCCCATGGAGGCTGTCAATCCTATCACTACATATGCATGCAAGACAAATTTCCATTTGTAATCCCATAAAAGCCTACATGAAAGTTTATAGCGGTTTTGTTCATAACCCACAAAACCTGGACAAACCCCAAATGTCCTTCAGTTGATGACTCTACAAACAAACTGAGTATGTCCACCCAAGAAAATAATAATAAAACAGAATATCAATATATTTGCCAACATACGCTACAAATGCATTATGCTAAGTGAAATAAGCCAGATTCAAAAGACTATAAAGTCTGTGATACCATTTATATGATGGTCTGAAAATCACAAAATCGGGATAGAAAACAGTTTGGTGTTTTTCAGGTGGTAGGCATGAGGATGATGCTGAGAACAAAGGGGGCACAAAGGACATTTTGAGTAATGGAAATTTTCTGTATATCGATTGCTGTGGTGATGACACAGCTGAAGGTATTTACTGTATGTAAACTATACCTCAGTATGCCAGACTGGGTGGGGGGGGAACTATTTATGAAGAGAAGGAAGGAAAGAAGGGAGGGAGGGAGAGGGGAGGGAGGAAGGAAAGGAAGGAAAGAAGGAAGGGAGGGAGGAAGTCTGAAGCCTCACTACTAAGCATATGGTTGATTTTCTGGCACTTCCCTTAAAATGCAAAATCAGTATGATAAAACAAGTGGCAATATTCCAGTTTATATTAATTTTACATTACGTTGCTCTGAGTTATCTTCTCATAGTCAAGTGTTATCTGGTATAAAATGTTAGCAGACATGACAGGTAAAACTCTGATGGTAAATTCCTAAGTAATCAAACAGGTTTTGTTTTGTTTTGTTTTGTTCTGCTTTTTGGCTTCCTGTCATGAGTACGCTTAACACCAAGCCCCATCAGCAAAACTTGGTTTAAAAGTCAACCCACAGCTCTGCAGGAGTCGGGCTGAGTCTACTTCCTACAGAAGAAAATGGCCCATTTCTCATGAGAGATGCTCAATGTTTCAAATTGAAACACAGTGACAGTCTGGTAAACAAATAAGTAAACCCTTCTATCAACTATATCAAATTCTGGCCTTGGTGCCCTTCAAGAGATGATATTAGGAGGGAAAAAAAAAGATAAGAAAGTTGCAAAAGAAGAAATAACCAGCTTCACTCCCAGGGCGGTCACGCCACGGGCATTTCTTCGAGCAGCAACGCAATAGCTACAAAGCAGAGCACGTTTAATTGCTCCCTCTGGCACTGGAGATCTGTAGCTTTCAAACTTCCCTCCTCTATTAAAATAAATTCCTGGGACTTAGTGGGTTAAAGCCTCTGCCTTTGGCTCGGGTCATGATCCCAGGGTCCTGGGATCGAGCCCCATATCGGGCTCTCTGCTCAGTAGGAAGCCTGCCTCCTCCTCCTCTCTCTCTCTCTCTCTGCCTGCTTGTGATCTTTGTCTGTCAAATAAATAAAATCTTTGAAAAAAAAAAAAGCTGTTTAAAAAAAAAAAAGCTGTCTACCTTCTCTAAAAACAACGACTTAAAGGTTGAAATTTATTTCCCGTTGACCTTTCTGGAGCACCAGTTGCTGGAGCCCTCTCTCTTCTTTTCTGACCCTCCATCTGGTTGTCTAAGCCTTATGCAAGTGTGCTTGCCTACATTGTTCCAGGAAATGAGCCAAATACAACTTTATTGGAATATCAGTTATATTGTGTTGCTTTGCGTAGAGACCAAGCTTAGTTAGTAAATGTAAAGGCCCGCAAAGTATTTTAAATAATGTCTTTGCACAGGAGTGCCTGATGGCTCAGTTGGCTGAGTGTCTGACTCTTGGTTTCGGCTCAGGTCATGATTCAGGGTCATGAGATCGAACCCCATGTTGTGCTCCATGCTAGGCATGGAGCCTGCTTAGGATTCCCTCTCTCCCTCTCCCTCTGACCCTTCCAACACCCACCCCTCTGCTCTCACGCTCTCTCTCTCAAAAAATAAAACGGAAAAAGAAATTATATCTTTGTGCATAATTAAGGAGTATAAGAATTTGTCATAGCAAATACAAATGGCTCAAAAGATAGGAATGGTAATTACAAAACATGAACATATCAATTGTTTTCATTAGCCCCCCTCATCATCGGAAAAAAACAGCAAAAAAGAAGCATTCCCTCTTTTTTAAACACCGTGCTGGTAAGTGACTTTATTGCTATAAAGTTTTCCCAGATACAGTAAGAGGGGACACTGGTCTATACATCCGTCTCTAGTCAGTTTAATTAGAAGAGGACAGCTGCTGCGGATCTGAGGTCTTCTGAGGACACGGAAACAGTTGCATTTCTAATTCTGAAATCTGTGCTAAGGTTTTTGGAGACAGCACCAAATACTACAGCCCTCAATGGCCTCTCCAGAACAGCAGCAGTTCCCCTGTACTGTTCCTCCTTTTGCCCATGCACCAGTATTATCTCTTGGCTCACTTTAAAATATATCTGGAATGCCGAATTTGATAAAACAATATTAGATTATTCTGTTGCTTTCAGCAAACATGAAACATGACAAAAACTACATGGAGTGAGGGATTTTTGACTTTGAGATATAAATATGAATTGTCTACGTAAACATTGCATCTGAAAAAAGCCCCAAAAGACCTCTAAAATCACAACAATCATTTGCAAAAACTTTGCATTTTTCTCCAATCGATATGAAATTCTCATACAACAAAATGCAGACTTTAAGCTTATACCTCAGTGAATTTAATGCTCACTCTTCGAAAGACCTGCCAATAAAGAGATAAACCATTATCTTCATTCCAAAACGTTCTTCTATGCCCACTTTCCAGTCAGTTCCCCTACTTCATGCTCAGAGGTCACCATTGTTTTAATTTCAATCTAGTTTCCATTCTTAGCTTTGTATGTTCCAGAACTTTACAAATTTATATAGATTTCATAATTAATGTTCTCTTTTGTGTCCTTTTCCTGATATTGTTGGGGGCGTCAAGAGTTCATTCTTCTCCTCCTCCTCCTCCTCTTCCTCCTTCTTCTTCTTCTTCAGATTTTATTCATTTATTTGACCTAGAGAGAGAGAGATAGAGAGCGGACATGCCAGCAGGGGGAGTGGCAGGCAGAGGATGAGGAAGAAGCAGGCTCCCTGATGAGCAGGGAACCCAATGTGGGACCCGATTCCAGGACCCTGGGATCATGAGCTGAGCAGAAGGCAGAGGCTTAACGGACAGCCACCCAGGAGCCCCATCAAGGGTTCATCCTATCTCATTGCTAAACTGCCTTTTTTTTCCCCCCATTTAAGTGTTGATAGACATTTGAGTTATCTGCAGTTTGTGGACATTTTGAATCAAGCCTTTATGAAAGTTCACGTATAAGTATTTGGGGAGGGCACATGTTTTAATTTATCTTGGGTAAATGTCTGGGAGTGGAATCGCTGGGCATGTACGTGATTCACTTTGAATGGAGTGCCAAGCTCCTTTCCAAAGCGAACATTCCAGTTCATGCTCCCAGAAGCAAAACATGATGATTGCTACACATTCTCCCTGATACTTCGTATTTCTGGTCTTTCAAACTTTTAGTCACTTAAGGAGGCTTAATGATCTCTCACTATGCTTTTAACTTGTATTCCCCCACCCCCACCATGACTAATGACATTGAGGATCTTTTCAGGTGCTTATATTCAGACTTTCTCTTGCAAAGTGTCTGCTTAAGTATTGGACTGTTTATTAAACTGATTTATGGTCTCTTTCAGTCCTGATACAGTGATTTGCACCCTCTCTCTCTTCTTGATCACTGCATCCAGGTATTTATAAATTTTGTTGCTCTCTTCAAAGAACCAGGTTCTGGTTTTAATTATCTTTCTTGTTGTCAGTTCCTTATTTTGTTTGTTTCTGTTCCTATCTTTATATCCTCTTTCTTCAAATTACTTTTTATTTGTTTTGCTTCTTTTTTCCTCTAGCTGCTTAAAATGTAATCTATGGTCATTGACTTTAAGTTTTTCTTCTTTTCAATATAAACTTTAAAGCTATAAATGTCTTCCAAGCATAGCTTCGACTGGCAGCCCCCAAATTTTGATATTTTATTTTCATTGTTATGGAGTTCAAAATATTTTTATAGTTTTCTTCACTATATAATTTTCTTCATATAATCATTGTCTTTGATTCACGGATTATTTATAAATGTTTGGGAATATTTGTGGGTTTGCTACTTATATTATTGTTACTGATATTTCATTTGATTCTACTGTGGCCAGAAAATATTCTTCATACCACCTTCAGTTTCAATCAGTCAGACTTGTTTTACAGCCTACCATATAGTCCATTATAGAGAACACACTATGTGCACTTGAAAAGAATGTGTATGGTTTTTCCTGTTGCGAGTTTCTAGAATGTTCTATAAATATCGGTGAGACTGAGGCCTGGAAATTCTTTTATCTGGGTGTGATACTATATAGTTGCATGAAAGATGCAAAAATACTTAAGCCTTGTAGATACTACACTATAATAAAACCGTTCATAAAATTATATAGCACTATGCTAACTCTCTCAAAAACAATTATGTTTAGTTCTTGCATTCAACTACCCCATTCTCCAGATCCTTAGGCACAGTTTTGCAAAAATATTGCAATTCATGTTATAGTTAACACAGACCTCACAATATGTGTTGGTTGCTTCTGTCCTCTTGTTTTGGCAAAGCCAAGTGTGATATTCATATCTTGAGCAGTTTCACTCTTAAATCCTGGAAATATGCCATTTTGTATTTGATATTATTTTGTTTGTTGATTTAGATTTTGTTTCCAGGTGGAATAAGGAAATGGTTCTCTGATGTGATGATGGATCTAGACCCATGGTTGACAATGGTGTGTGTCACATATACCCACATTTTTTACTTGTTTTATCTGGCAGGGGTTGGAATATCATCCCTTATCCAGTGGGTTAGAATCTATTACTATCTATTATTATTACTCCTTTCAATGCTCTAGTTCTCCCAATTTTTGCCAGTAGGGGCCCCTTAGATGTGGTCTTTGTGTGTTTTTGACATATTCCCATTCTTATTGGAGCATTTCTTTGTTTGTTGGCACAAGAAGATGTTCTATGCTCATCTTGTATTCTCTGAGCCATTTTATCAGCTCAGCCATTTGTTCAGAGAGTCCTGTTTCCTTTTATCAGAGCATGGTACATAGAGATTAAACCGAGGCATGCGCTATGCTCACTACTAACGCTGTGTGCAAGTGCGTGTGCATACACACATCCAGCATACATACCTCTGTATATCTACCTCTAGCAATTTCTCTCCAACACCATGGGGATCCTTGTAGTTTCCTCCCTTTCAAACATGTCACTCCTTTCTCAGCAGAGAGAAACCTACCTCCTACTATCCTTATTATATTTGCCTTTTTTACCAACTCTCCTGTGTAACAGCACTCTCTCTCTCTCTTGCTGTCAATATCGCTGAACTTTCTCATGGACACCCTCTTTACTCATCTTCACTTCAACACTTCCTTGTGGTTTCCCCCCACTTTTTTACCCATTCCAGGAACAGAATATGGAGCAAAGCAACAGATCCATACACACATGGCAGTTTTGGCACATAACAAAGATGGCCTTACAGACCAAACAGAAAAGATGAAATGGTTAATAAATGATACTGGGACAACTTTTTTCCGATATGTGAACAAAATAAAAATGGATCCTTATTTTGTATTTTGTGCACAGATGTAGTTTATGTAAGTAAAGTCTTATATGTGGAAAGAAAATCTTCAGGATTATTAGCTGCAATATAAAAGAATATCAATATGACTCCAGGGTAGAGAATCACTTCATAAGACATAGACAAACACAAAAAAAAATCAAAGAAAGATTGAAAATTCATACTTTAAGTTTTCTAAAAATATTTTATTTGACACAGAGAGAGACAGCGAGAGAGGGAACACAGCAAGGGGAGTGTGAGAGGGAGAAGCAGGCTTCCCACTGAGAAGGGAGCCTGATGCGGGGCTGGATCCCAGGACCCTGGGATCATGACCTGAGCCGAAAGCAGATGCTTAATGACTGAGCCAAGCAAAGCCCCATACTTCAAATTTTTTAAAATATGCTACACATACCACCTAAATATTGTGAAAATATAAAACTAAGTCATACAACATCAGAAGGTATTTCTGGTTTTTTAACTAGAAGAGAGGTGTAAATTAAAATATATTAAGAACCTTTGTCCCTAAGTTGGAAGAAGAAAAGTCAGCTAATAGAGGAGGAGACAAAGCATGAACAGGATTTATCAGAAGAGCAAACACAAATGGGAAATAAACACATAAGCCTGTTCAACCTCACTATTGATTAGGAAAATGCATATTGAGTACACAAAAAATATTATTCTAAATCCAATAGACCAGGAAAATTACAAAAGCTGCCCAATCCAATTATTGGACATAATATACTTAATGGTAATTCTTACTGTTAATTTCAAAATATATCTGGTAAACCCATGTTGAAAAACAATTTTCTTGTGAAGTTGAGTCTACTTTCCACTCCTAGCTATTGCCTTCAGAGAAACTCCAGCACGCGTGCTCCAAATGCTAATTTCAAGGGTGGTCACATCGTCACAAGTCATTACAGAAGAACAAGAACGGCCTTAAATGTGCATTAACCAACCAATTTAAAAATAAATGATGGTTTTGTTGTATAATCAAAGTATACTCAGTAAATAAAATGAATAATAGCTATATGCATCATAAAACATTAATCATAGATAATCACTTTTCTGTTTTTCTTTTTTTGTTGTTAACATATAATGTATTATTTACCTCAGGGGGACTGGTCTGTGAATCATCAGTCTTAGACATTTCACAGCACTCACCATAGCACATAGCCTCCCCAATGTCCATCACCCAGCCACCCCATCCCTCCCACCCCCCTCCCTCCAGCAACCCTTAGTTTATTTCCTGAGATTAAGAATCTCTTATGCGGGGTGCCTGGGTGGCTCAGTGGGTTAAGCCGCTGCCAGGATCTCAGGGTCCTGGGATCGAGTCCCGAATCGGGCTCTCGGCTCAGCAGGGAGCCTGCTTCCCTTCCTCTCTCTCTCTCTGCCTGCCTCTCTGCCTACTTGTGATCTCTGACTGTCAAATAAATAAATTAAAAAAAAAAAAAAAAGAATCTCTTATGGTTTGTCTTCCTTCCAAATCATCTTGTTTCGTTTTACAATCACTTTTCTGACTGAAAAAGAATTGCAGAGGTATACAGTGTAATTCCCGTTATGAAGTTAAGAGTACATCAAACTAAATACTAAATGCATTGTTAATTATGTATATGCATATATATAAATACATGTATACTAAATAACAGATACAATCTACATGCCTAGAATTAATAATGTATTTAATATTTCATTTTAGTATTACATTTGTGATTACATATGTACACATACACGTTCACATTATACCTACATTATACATTGACACAGTGACATATATACATAGAAACATATATAGTTACAGCTATATAAATAGGCATATAGATCTAGAAAGCTATAAAATTTGTAATGAAAAGTCATGGAATATTCTTCCATAATATTCTGGATTAACATGATGTTAACATAATATTCAGGATTGTGGTTTCCCTGGGAGGGAGGGAAAAGAGATAAAGTTAAGGAAGGGAATATAGGCACATCAGTGATAATGGAAATGAGCAATGTCTTTGCCTATGTAGTAGATACACAGCTCTTCATTGATAGCTGCATTACTATATAGTGATACATGACTATATGTGTGTCTTTTACATTTGCTCTGTGCACTGCGACTATTATATAATATCCTCTAAAATGCTTTTAAAAATCTTAAATGGGTCCTTCAGACTCAAATAACTTTGGGGAAATAAACACTTGCCTAAATATCAATGATAGAGGAATGAAAATCATAAAACTACTTTCAAGATGAAAAGAAAATAAATTGGAAGAAAATGCTTGTTTTGCTTTTACTGGGAAACGTTGAAAAACACGTGGAGTATCTGTTCCTTATCTGCCAAGGTTATCAAAACTTAAAATAAATCTATCCTAAATTAACTCACTCTTCAGACCAGTGTAACAACACAGAAGTTTCCCAGGAAGGAAGTACAGTTCTTCCAAGGGACCATCTGATTAAAGGAAACACATTTCTTGGGAACAATAACCCTTGTCAATTACCATCCTGGGAGCTGATCTGTGTGTTTGAGGATGACAGGCTCTGTGCAGCCTAACATAATTCCGCTTTTTGAGGGAAGGCAAAAACATGCAGGTGTTTTGGTCACCTTAATTTAGAGAGCACTGGGATTCATTTATGCAGGGGTTCTCAGCTTTCTTTTACCCGTTAAATTAACATTCTGCTTGGTCAACATGCCCACCCTCTCTATAATGACAACTCGGTGCAATTATAGTTTTACTTTGGGTTCAGTAGGTACAAGGGCACTCATCATCTGTTTCATCTAATCCCAGGACTCTCTGTGCTCATCCAGTAAATATTTATGGAGCAACTATTAGTTTCAGACTTGAATTAAGGGCCCAAATTTCAACTTTCTCTTCATAGTATGTAAAATACTGATTTTGCTGGCTTTTCTGCTTAGGATCAAATTAAGGGAAATATAGACCTAGATTTTCTTCAATTTGGGGTTTCTTAGTGGGGTAAATAAGTAACACTTTTATGTTTTCTTCCATGTACGAAACACATTTTAAAAATAAGACAGGAGAATCAGAAAGAAGGAGATCCAGCTGGAGCCTTATTACTAACAGGACACTTGTTACCAATAGCTTAATCAAAGAACGTGGCTCGGTACTGCAGACACCTGGTTTTTCTAAAGGACTCTCACCAGCCCACAGCTGAATTTACCCTACAAAAATCACAGAAATGCCCCGTGTAGGGCAGTCTCTGCGTCACAGCGGAGCAGAGAGCGGCGGTACCCTCTTTGCTGTTGGGGCGCGTCTGAAACTGACATAAACCCTGGGGAAGATAGGTGGGTGTTCCTGCCGCTGCTCCCTGTGCAGGTAAGTCAGGGAGATGGGAGGCCAGTATTCCGCCCAACGTCTTACCCTTGGCAAGTTCGTTTCCTCAAATGTTGGGAGGAATGCTCTCATCTTCTGTCCCTGCTGTGGGGACATTTTTGGTGTCACAGCTGGGGAGGGGGCGCTGTGGGATCTGATGAGTAGAGGCCAGGGATCTATTGAACATTCTACAATGTATGGGGCAGCTCCCTACGAACAGGAATTATATGCTCCGATATGTTAATAGCGCTGGGGTTGAGAAGCCCCCTTCTAGTTTTGCTGGGAAACCTATTTCACTGTGGCAAATAGCTAAATCTTATATTCGATTTGCACTGACCTAGACGTCAGATTATTTACTGAGTTTCTAATATGGTGCCAAGATGCTGTTCTAGGAGCACTGGTGAACAAGAGAGACCAAAGAGTTACTCTGGCTGGAACAACACCGAATATACGTATACTGGAGCGCACACTCGTATCTAATATACACACCCAAACATACGCTTGCACACACTCATACCCTCAACTTTTCAGTTTTCTTCTGTGGCTATTTAGCTGTTCTTATCCTCCTTTTCTTCTGTAATGCAAATAAAAGATGAGACACGTGTGTGAGACACTTGAGTAGGTAAATCTGAACTATAGTACTCTTTGTTCCCAGAAATGGAATACATGTTTGGGTTAAGATTCAGCTTTGCAGTATGCTGGCTCTAGGGATTGAGAATATCTTTTTTTTTTTTTTTTTTTTTAATTTATTTTTTCAGTGTTCCAAGGTTCATTGTTTATGCACTGCGCCCAGTGCTCCATGAAATATGTGCCCTCCTTAATACCCACCACCAGGCTCACCCAAGCCACTCCCCCTCTCTTCTCCAAATCCCTCTCTTGGTTTCTCAGAGTCCAGACACAACGCTCAGATCATTTTAATGAAAGTAACTTTCATTTGCAACCCGAAACTTTTATTGGTTATGTCCAATTAAACCTGGTATATCTTAAACATGAGCACAATACATCAAGCTGTCCTCTAAAGCATGACTGGTAACTACTGGAGGAAAGCACACTCTTCTCAAAGCTTTAAGGCTTTTTAAGTCAAATTTGTTAAGGAGCTGAGCTGCAGGTGGTGTGGCCAATGCTGGTTACCCACGGGCAGACGCTGGTCTTTGCTCAGGAGTATCTGGGAATCTATGAAGCTCAAAGGGCTGAAAACAAACAAAAACACCTGGAAACATTACCGTTTGGATAATTCAATATCATGATTATCATTCACTATGCTCAATCCCACGAAAACTTCAATCATGCCGAATTTGGAGTCACTAGTCACAATTTTTTTTTCCAAATTAATTACCAAACACAATGCTATGACTAGGGGCAGTCTTCTTTGAATTTGCTCTTTTCATTTCTGTTTCTTGCAAATAACCTTTTCTATTCCTCCTCTATTTGTGTTCCTACTTTAGCTATTAAATTGCATTTTCCTAAATATTTGCAAGTCACCTCAAGAACAAAATCTAGACTTTGTCAGCAAGTGTGTTGTAAAGGTTGGATCACTGTGTGCTTTATTTAACTCTGATATAGTCATTATCTATGGGTTATCTGCTAGCTAACCTCCCCAGATGGTATAGATAACGGAGTGAGAAATCTTGTGACTTTTGTTGTTCTTACACCTTTTTCTTCCTATTTCAATTTCTGTTGAAAGAATGTGGGACTAGTTCTTTTTGCACAGTGATTGGTGGCTCTTACTGGCAAATAAAAGATGCCAAGGGAGGATAACACGGAAATAGAGATGATTCAGTTTAATCTCCTCTAAATAATTCTGATTTACCTCATAAGACTAATTCAAGAGGGCTTTTTTTTTTTTTTTTTTTTTAAGATTTATTTATTTTGGAGAAAGAGCACCAGAGGGAGAGGGAGAGAGAATCCCAAGCAGACTCCCCACTGAAAAGACTCAATCTCATGACCCTGAGATCATGACCTGAGTCAAAATCGAGTCGGACACTTAACTGACTGAGCCACACAGGCAACACTCAAGTGGCCATTTTAATGTAATTATATTTTATTTGAACTACATATATATAGTGTATATATAAAACATACATAGTAGTATTCCTATAACGTGTGTATGTATATGTGTATGCACATACATGTAGCTGAATTTATAGTTATCTGTTTAAATTTGGCCACAGCTTGCATGTGACATCCCCAGAAGCATTATTTTCTGATGAATAGTTACTGCTATATACATCTAATGAAAAGTATAAATATATCTGATTTATATGTAAAATATTTAAATATCCAGATGATTACTATGACCACATGTACAACCTCTATATTGACCAAGAAGGAAGCCTACAATGATCGACAATTACGTTGGCAAACTTTTCAATGAGACTTTGAGGGAAAATATTACCCTATGAAACTCTATGAAACAATAAGCATAAATATACAGGTATTCTTATTATATGATATACCAGCTGGTTTTATATGCATAATAGATATAATTTTAAATTATAAATCTGGTGCCTGGCTTCTTTTGAGCAAGAGCAGTTTTTGGTTTTCATTTACTTCTTTCTTTCTGTTTTGGTTTTAATTTTTAACCTCAGCAGTTATTTATAGATTCATTTCCATTACTTTGTGTTTATATTTTCAACTCCTCCAGTTGTACTTCACATTAGTGTATCTACTTGACATTTCCACTTCTCTTGCAGTTAGGAAAGGTCTAGAACTATAAGTAAATATTTTTCTCATTATAAATATAATACAACATTCTACGTGGGACTTAATATCATTTTCTTCCCCTACTGCAGGGGAAAATGTTTTGCCTAATATTTTCTCTTTAATTCAGACTAATATTGCATTTCTTTTTTGTTGTTTCAAATTTTTATTTAAATTCTAGTTAACATATAGTGTAATAGTAATTTCAGGAGTAGAATTTAATGATTCATCACTTAGATTCAACACCCAATGCTCATCACAGCAAGTGCCCTCCTTAATGCCCATCACCCATCTAGTCCATCCCCTGCCCGTCTCCCTCCATCAACTCTGTTTGTTCTCTATAGTGAAGAGTCTCTTATGGTTTGCTTTCCTCTTTTCTTTCCCCCTTCCCTATGTTCATCTGTTTTGTTTTTTAAATTCCATTTATGAGTGAAATCATATGTTAGGTCTTTCTTTACCTGATTTATCTCACTTAGCATAATACACTCTAGCTCCATCCATGTTGTTGCAAATGGCAAGATTTTATTCTTTTTAATGGCTGAGTAATATTCCTCTGTGTGTGTGTGTTTGTGTGTGTGTGTGTGTGTGTTTAAAGATGGATAGGCTAGGGGTGCCTGGGTGGCTCAGTGGGTTAAAGCCTCTGCCTTTGGCTCAAGTCATGATCCCGGGGACCTGGGATCGAGCCCCGCATCAGGCTCTCTGCTCAGTGGGGAGCCTGCTTCCTCCTCTCTCCCTCTGCCTGCCTGTCTGCCTACTTGAGATCTCTGCCTGTCAAATAAATAAAATCTTAAAAAATAAAGATGGATAGGCTATGTTATGGATAAAAACGGATATATAAATATGTATATTTATATATGCCACATCTTTATCCATTCATCAGTTGATGGACATTGGGGCTCTTTCCACAACATGGCTATTGTTGATAATGTTACTGTAAACAGAGTGCATGTGCCCCTTTGAGTCAGTATTTTTGTTTCCTTCAAATAAATACCTAGTAGTGTGATTGCTGGCTCCTAGGGTAGTTCTATTTTTAACTGTCTGAGGAAACTCCCTTTGTCTTCTCCAGTGGCTACACCAGTTTGCATTCCCACCAAAAGTCCAAGACTTTCTCTGCATCCTCACCAACATCTGTTTTTTCCTGAGTTGTTAATTTTAGTCTTTCTGACCAGTGTGAGGTGGTATCTCCTCGTGGTTCTGATTTGCATTTCCCTGACGATGAGTGATGTTGAGCATCTTCTCATGTGTCTGTCAACCATCTGGATGTCTTCTTGGCAGAAATGTCTGTTCATGTCCTCTGCCCATTTCTTAACTGTATTTATTTTTGGGGTGTTGAGTTTTATAAGTTCTTTCTAGATTTCGGATACTAACCCTTTATTGGATGTGTCATTTGCAAATATCTTCTCCCATTCTGTAGGTTGCCTTTGAGTTTTGTTGATGGTTTCCTTCCACAGTGAAGAAAATCAACAAAGCTACCATTGTGTTTTTTATCACACATTTACTTCAAGTAAAATATGAGAAGCCTCAGTAAAATTACTTCCCTACTTCTAGATATGCTCATCCTTGAAGTACATGATTGACCAGATCATGTTTGAAGAGGTCATTATCATAAATAATATACACTACAACTATAATTTGTCTTTTCAGTGATTACAGAAGAGGGGAAAGTTTGATTTTATTTTTTCATCTTTATTAAAATATAACTAGCATATAACATAACATTTTAGTTTTAAATATAAAGATTATAATCCAAAATTGCAATTACCTACCAGATTGTGTATGTGTGTGTGTGTGTGTGTGTGTGTGCGCGCGCGCGCACGCAGCGTGCATGTGTGTAAGCACAGGGAGCACAGAGGAGGGTGGCTTCTCAGTGAGAGAATGGAGTTAGTGTGTGTTCCTCAAGAGGAAAAGAAGAAATTGTCTTTCTAAATTGAAATGATGTAGACCAAAAAGTAAATTAAAGCCTGCGGGTTTTTGGAATTTACTTCGAAGGAATTTGTTTCTAATGTCATCAAAACTGATTTGCAGCAATTAAAACAGAAAGCAAGTGCTCGGTGATTTTTCTTGTCTATCAGAATCCAAAACACAGGAAATTTCAGATAATTTAATAAACATAAAATGGGATGATAAAAGAAACCCAATTATGAGAATGAAGACACTCAACCATCGGCAAGTAATACTGAGATAATTGAATAATTCTAAAGAGTTTGAATGGCAAATTTTGAATAGCAAATCATTTAATGGCTCTGCAGAATGACTGGAAAATAAAAAGCCATTGAGAAGAACATTATTTGAAAGTTTATAAAACTATAAAGTTAACTTCTGTAAAAGAGAATCCACAAGATGCAAAAATATAGAAATTGTGCTTCAGTGAATATGAGCCAAAAAACACGATAGTTAACTACAGGTGGGTTTATTCAGGTCACCAAGGCCACTCTCTGTTTAATCTCTAATATACTGAATTCAGTTTGGTTTTGCTTTCCTTCCTTGAGCACCCTGTACTGAGTTTTTACTTCTCTTTACCAAATGTACATGAAAGAACTTATCTTGTGTTCCTTATGATTTTTGCCTACTTTCAGTCCTTTTATTTTCTATTTTTGTCTGATATGTCAAATTCCATGTGCTTACAAAAGTATGCTACCTTATAGTTCCATGTGTTTCAGGTTCTCCTTAGATACGTAAATATGTAATGGGAGCCAAGTAAGTATGGGACATAATTCTTTTCACATTTGTCTTTTCTAAGCTTAACTGACAAGATATTTCTTTGCATACCCTAGAAATTCTATTTCTTGTTGCTCTTTTTTAGTGAAAAAAATTAAATTTTTCTCATTTGCACATTCAGTGATTAAATTTTGTTTTAAGTAAAGCCCTTTGAGGGCTTTCAGTGGAACAGCATGGATTTGTTCACAACTAACCTTCAAAAAATAGATCTTTGATACCATGGAGGGATTAGCAACCACAGTGGGACATGTTGTCCCGATCCAATCAAGAATTGCAATTACAGCATGATCTGAGTGCCTCTGTATGCCTGTATCTTAGACTCGTTCCCATAAGAGCAAGGCACTTCTGATTGCTTTCAATTCATTGCTCTCACACACTTGGTTAGCACATAAATAATTTTGTTCTGTGTATCAATCTGAATCTTTGTTCTTCATCATTAAAGTACCATATTTAATTATGGACTAGTTATTTAAAAAAAAAGCGCTGAGGATGTCCAATTCTCCATAGACTTTTTATGAAGTAGCCTATTATAAAATTTCAAGCTAAAATCACTCCACGGTCTCTTGGACAGCTGAAATCCAATATGCTATCTGCAATTCTAATCATAAACATTAAAATATAGTTACTCAACTTTAATAGTTCCATGTAAATACCATCATCTTCATATTGGCAAACTATATTATATACATCATTAATCTCGTTCCAATCAAGTAATTGAAATGCAATTTTAAGTGATTATTTTTCCTGATTATGAACTTGCACTGGAAGACAAATAATGTTCCTTCAGTGTTTTTCTCCTTCTTGACTTGCTATATTCCATGACTGGCTTATTTTCTCTCCTAAGAGTACAGAAAACTTCATCTAAGTCCTGATTACATTTCCACCAGGTTTCCAAGTGATTCTTTGGTTCTCTAAAAGTGCTCCTTTTCTGACCATGAGATTGATTTTTGCCTTTTTCCTTAAGAATCTATCATGGCTAACTCACTGAACAATACCTCTGAAACTAATAATAAACTGTAAGTCAATAAATTGAATTTAAATTTGAAAAAATATTTTTAAAAAATCTATCATGGCTTCCCTTTGCACAGTATATTGGATCCTAGATCTTCCTATAGGCTTCCTTGTAATCAACTATCATCAAGATACTGTGACTACTCTAATTAACATTTCATCTTCCATTTTATACTTACCATTGCTTCTTCTGAGTTAATTTGTTCTACCTCTTACAGTATCCTCTGGTAATATTTTTAAAGATTTTATTTGTCAGAGCACAAGCAGGGGGAACATCAGGCTAAGGGAGAACCAGGCTTGCCACTGAGCCAGAAGCCTGATATGGGACTCGATCCCAGGACCCTGGGATCAAGACCTGAGCCAAAAGCAGAAGCTTAACTGACTGAGTCACCCAGATATCCCTCCTTTGGTAATATTTTTAAACAGTTGGTTTTTATTTTTTTTTTTCCTGTTTTGTGCCTTAAGAGAGGGAGAGAGCATGCACATGTGCATGTGAGCCATGGGTGGGGAGAGGAAGAGAGAGACTCCTAAGCAGGCTCTATTTCCAGGGTGAGCCCAATGTGGGGCTCGATCTCCTAACCCTGAGATCATGACCTGAGCCAAAATCAAGAGTCAGATGCTTAACTGACTAAGTCACTCAGGCGTTGCTGTTTTGGTACTATTGTATGTGATCCAAAGATCTACCGGGCGGGGCGGGGGGGTGCTGGTGGTGGTGGGTGTGTGTGTGTGTGTGTGTGTGTGTAGTTCACTTTTCAGTTAAAGGTGTCAAAGTAATTCTTCTGTTTTAGATTTTCCTTTGAGTGGATTACCTGGAACCAGTTAGCTTCAGTCCTATCACACTAAAGGAGGGATTATTCATTTTCAATCACAATTGAATAATGGAACCCTACTATATTATATAATAAAAGGTTATGCAGACAAATACATATAGTTACTAGACTATTCAATTTTATCCTCACTTTTAGGCACCTGCCTTCATTTATTCATCTAATCAAAACCGTCATGAACATGTATCTAATTTTGTAATAAATGCTTTTTGAGCACTTAACCCTATAACAAGTAGTTTGCAAAATTCTGAAAAAAAATATGAATATGATTTGTTTCTTCAAGAATTTCAGTCATGAAACCTGTTTCATAAGCCAAAGAATTTGAACATTACCTGGTTAGAAATACTCAGCAGCATCTTTTGAGAGTTATTTTCTTATTTAGGAAGCAGGCCAAGGACAGGGTGCCTGGGTGGCTCAGTGGGGTAAGCCTTTGCCTTCAGCTCAGGTCGTGATCTCAGGGTCCTGGGATCAAGTCCCACATCAGGCTCTTCGCTCAGGAGGGAGCCTGCTTCCCCCTTTCTCTCTGCCTGCCTCTCTGCCTGCTTGTGATCTCTCTTTCTCTGTCAAATAAATAAATAAAAGTAAATAAAATCTTTGGGGGGGAAAAAAAGCAAGCTGAGGACAGATTGAATGGGGGGGTGACACTTGGAGCAAGCTGGAGTGTGGAGACAATGTCAGAGATGTAGGAAAAAAACCTAGGTATTTATTGACCCATTATATATTTTTTAAGATTTTATTTATTTGACAGCGAGAGCAGGAACACAAGTAGGGGGAGTGGGAGAGGGAGAAGCAGGGTTCCCTTTGAGTAAGGAGCCCAATGTGGGGCTCCATCCCAGGACTCTGGGATCATGACCTGAGCCGAAAGCAGATGCTTAACGACTGAGCCACCCAGGCACCCCACTATTCTAAGTATTTAAAGCAAAAGGAAATTAATAGAAGGGAATGAGGCTTGCAATACAATTGGAAAGGCTATAAAGGCGCTTGTTCTGAGCAAGACTAGTGGGGCTGCCTTGCAGAAGAACAAAACTTTAGGGTAGCTACCATCCCCATACTGTGCTAACAATAAGGACTATGGCCTCTGCCTCACCTCCGCCTTCCTAAGGTAATGTGAGTTCATCTAGCTGGTGGGATTCCAGACTCTGGGCTTCAAAGGAGTTTGGAAATATATTTTCAATTTTCTAAATCCTTCGGTCAGACTAAAGACAAAAGTTGAAACTGAGTCAGCTAATCAAGCCTATTCAGTACAGTGTCATGACTAATAGTATAGGTAGGAGATGGCAGGTGCCTCACTTAAGGTAGTATTAGTAGATGCAAAGCACAGAGAGTGCATTAGTGGAACATGATCTAGCGAGAGACTTCTTAGAGGTGAGAAAGTTAAGAGCTCCTGAGGACAACTCTGGGTTTCTGGTCTGGGGACAGCAGTAGCAGAAATAGGGAATGCATAAAATGGAAGGATGGTAGACCATAATGTATCAAATTGGGAGGCATTTTAAGGAGATGAAAATGATAAATAATTGACTGTATTCATTATCTCTTGCTATACCACATATTACCCCCAAAACTTAGTGACCTAAAACAACACACAATTATTATCTCACAGTTTCTGTGACCCAGGAATCCAGGCACTAGTTGGTTGTTGTTGTTGTTTTGTTTGTTTGTTTTTCCCCCTCTGCCCCAACATGTCTTACAGTAAAGGTGTTGTAGGGCAGTGTCTGCGATCTTAAATGAAGGCTCTGCGGGGGAAGGAACCACTTCCAATCTTCCTCAAGATTTTGGCAGGATTAAGTTCTTGCAAACTCACTGAGCTGAGTGCCTCCACCCCCGTCACTGAAGTTGTTGTACAGATTCGTAATGCTGGTAGGTCCTTTTGTCCATAGTTTACATTCCTTCCTGAGATTCTGTAACCTCTGCATGTTTTTGGGGGGTTTTTATGTTTTTTTTTAATTTGTACACATTAGGGTTCATTCACTCATTGTGGTCTGAAGTTTTATGGATTTTGACAAATGTGTGATGTCATGTATCCACCATTACAGTGTCATACAGAGCAGTTTTACTGCCCTAAAAATTCCCCACACTTCACCATTTCATCTCTCCCTTCCCCAGATCTCCAGCTCCACTAATCATTATTAACTCTATGGTTTTGTCTTTCACAAACTTTACATAATTGTCATCACACCAGGTGTAGTGTTTTCAAGCTGACCTCTTCTATTGGTAATATGCGTTTGAAGTCCCTCCATGTTTTTTTGTAGCTTGATAACTGCTTTCTTCTTATCATTTTTTAAAATGATTTTATTTTTTTGACAGAGTGAAAGAGCACAAGCAGGGGGATCAGTAGAGGGAGAGGGAGAGGCAGGCTCCCTGCTGAGCAGTCATGCAGGTGCCCCTTTCTTCTTACCATTTAAAAATGTTACACGGAGGGATGCCTGGGTGGCTCAGATGGTTAAGCGTCTGCCTTTGGCCCAGGTCATGATCCGAGAGTCCTGGGATCAAGCCCCACATTGCGCTCTCTGCTCAGCAGGGAGTATGCTTTTCCCTCTGCCTCTCCCCCTGGCTTATGCTCGCTCGCTCGCTCGCTCTCTCTCAAATAAATAAATAAATCTTAAAAAAAATTATATTGAACAGGGACGCCTGGGAGGTGCAGTCAGTTAAACATCTGACAGTTGGCTTCAGCCCAGGCCATGGTCTCCGGGTCGTGGGATTGAGCCCTGACTCCGGCTCTGTGCTCAGTAGCAGAGTCTGCTTAGGATTCTCTCTCCCTCTCTGTCTGTCCCTCCTACTCATGCTCTCTCTCACGCTCTCTAAACCTAAAATGAGTAAGTAAATCTTTAACAAATATATTACATTGACTGGATGTGCCACCGTTTGTTTATCCACTTGCTTATTGAAGGCTATCTTGGTTGCTTTTTGAGATTTTAGCAGTTATGAACAATGCTGCTATCAATATTTGCATGTGGGTTTCTGTGTTTCAAAATCAATTATGTACCTAGGAGGACAGTTGATGGATTTTATGGCAAGATCAGGTTTATCTCTGCAAGAAACTTGTAAACTGTCTTCCACACGGTTGTATCCGTTTGCCTTCCCACGAGCAGTGAGCATGAATTCCCATTGTTTTGCACCCTCACCAGTATTTGATGATGTCCATGTTTTTGGGTTTTAGAAATTCATCTTTCTTCTTTACTTCTGGCAAGGTATCTGTCCAGATTTTTGGTCATTTTAAATTTGAATAGTTTATTTTCTTATCGTTGTCTCTTAAGCATTCTTTGTATATTCTGAATATAGAATTCTTTACCAGACATGTGTTTTGCAAGTATTTCCCTCCATTTGTGGCTTGTCTCTTGATTCTTTTAACCATATCTTTTATGGAGCAGATGAATTTAATTTTAATAAGGTCTAAGTTATCAGTTTTTTCTTTCATGGATTAACCTTTTGGTGTTGTATCTAAAAACTCATGGCCAAATCCATGCTCACATAGATTTTTTCCTAGGTTTTCATTTACAAATTTTGTAGTCTTTGATTTACATTAAGGTGTTTGGTCAACTTTGAGTTAATTTCTGTGAAACATGTAAAGTCTGTGTCTAGATTTTTTTAATTTTGCATATGAGTGTCCAGTTGTTCCTGCACCATTTGTGGAAAAGACTACCCATTATCCAATAAATTGCCTTTCTCATTTGTCCAAGATGAGTTGCGAATATTTATGTGAGTCAATTTTTGGTCTGTTCTCTTTCATTTATTTGTGTATGTTCCCCTTTGTGTTTTGGCAAAAAACTTGAGCCGTCAATAAAGAAAAGTGATGAGAGTTGAATATTGCCTAGTTTCCAGTCTTAACGCACTCATTTTTCCTTCTGCAGTTTATAATCTGATGTAATTCTTTTCAGTGAGAATTCGTTTTAGTAATTGAAAAATTTTTTATATGTAGATATTCCACATGTTTTCTTTTTTTATATCTTTCATTTCTCTTATGTGAATATTATCTTACATTTTTTAGCAGGTAGGACATATTTATATGAGCCCTTCTAATACCCTTTTATGGTCATTTCTGTGTTTCTGTTGACTATTATTTCTTCCTGATTATGTGTCTCATGTCTCATGTATTCAATATATTTTCTTTACTGGCTGGAGGAAATTTAAATGACTCTTGGTCCTCTCGGTGCTATGGGAATTATTAATCCTATACCTCTGATAAAAATTTTTTATCCCTCAGAAATTTTTCTTTCCTGGGTATAGGTTTTCATTCTATGCCTTCACACATATAGGTGTGTAGTGCTCAGCCGGTGACTCAGACACCTGATGATTTTTGTCTCACAAATCCTAGATATCTTGTCTTCCCTAAACTTTAGTTTCTGTTTCCTTACTTTAGCAGAGTTGATTTGTTTTTCACGTAATACAGCAATTATCTCTCTATTTTGAAAGTACACTTGGCCCTTGAATACTGTGGTCACAAGTCACAAGTGCCAATCCCCTACAGTCAAAAATCCACCTATAACTTGTGACTTCCTAAAAACTTAAGTACTAATAGTCTATTGACGAGAAGCCTTACTAATAAACAGCAGAATATCACATATTTTGTATGTTATGTGTCTGTATACTGTGTTTTTATGATAAAGTAAGCTAGATGAAGACAATATCATTAAGAAAATTATAAGGGATGCACCTGGGTGTCTCATGTCAATTATGCATCCGCCTTCAGCTCATGTTGTGATCTCAGGGTCCTGGGATCAAGCCCCAAACCCAACTCCCTGCTCAGTGGGGAGTCTGCTTCTCCCTCTACCCCTACCCCCACTTTTTCTTTCTCTCTCAAAGAAATAAAATCTTAAAGAGAAAGTCATAAGGAAAATATACTTATAGTGCTGTATGGTATTTATGATTGATTGATTATATAAATGGACCTGTGCAGTTCAAATCCACATTGTTCAAGGGTCAACTGTATTAGCAATGGCAGAATATCTTTCATGTGCTTTCATTCTCTTAACAATCGTAGTTTCATGATACAGAATATCCAACATTTGAAAACCGTCCTCTCTTAATTTTTTTTTTTTTTTTTTTTTTTTTTTAGTTTTCTAATTGTTTCTAGTAGGAGAGTAATTTTGTACCTTGTTACTCCCTTGATGTTCTGAACTTGGAATTACCCTGAATACCTCCTTTGAAACTTCTTCCAGTATTGGTAACATTTTCACACCATAAATACAAGTTTCAGAACTTGAAATCACAGCTTATTTCTGATCTTTAAAAGCTTTTGCATAAGCATGAAACTTAAACTTTGTCAATAATGGTTTGGAAAAACAATGAGAGGAAATCCATGATCAGTAAAATTAGTTTTCTGGATAAGGTTTAACAGAAGCTTCTGAATTTTGGGTATGATGAGGTTATAGTTTCTGAGTAGGTACACAGCTATCTAGCATTACCAACAACTGGGTTTTCCCTGGTGCAATCCCATCTCAAAAATATAATTAATTTTGAATTTGCAGTGATGTTAAAAGCAGTAATTGAAAAAAATTGCACAGCATATAGTAAAGTATTGATAATCAGTAACTTTTACTATGTGATTAACAGTCATGGTGTTTATGAAAATCAAGAAAAAACTAGATTTTATTTTGTCTGGACTAATTACAATTCTTCATGACTCTTTGCTTTCTTCTTCCCATTCTCCCTTTGATGAATGCTATGAGTTGGCTCCTCCATTCCTATTTCTTCTCATGGCCTGTGAACTTAATTGAACTTTGCAAATTTAACATGCATTCAAACTGCAAGATGATTTTTTCCCTTAGTATACCACTTTCCCTAAAGACAAGCGATGTAAAAAAAAAAAAAAAAAAAAAAAAAATTCACCTGAAGAGAATTGATTCTTCATATATGAAACTTGGTAATCTTTGCTGTCCCTCAAAGAGGCAGTCTTATACTTTATAAGCCTCTGCAGCCTTCCCTGAGTGAGTACTCAGCCACATTAGTAGTATCTAAATCATTAGTGTTCTGCATTTATATATTCTCCTCCACTGGGGGAAAATGGGGAAGGCACACCAGCATTAAATTATTTTCTTGCTGTGCCACAGTTATGTATGAATGATTGCATTCTATTTTCTGCTATTCCTAGGGTCTCCCTGAAGTCTCACCCTGAAGGCTACGAGTTCCTTTAAAGACCTCTAAAACTTTAAATTGGTTTTTATAAAGACAGCTTATTTTTTGGGAAACAGACCCATTTCTTTATTTAATTGAACTTTTTAAAAAGATTTTATGTATTCATTTGACAGAGCACAAGTAGGAGGAGAGGCAGAGGAAGAGGGAGAAGCAGGTTCCCCGCTGAGCAGGGAGCCCAATGTGGGGCTCAATCCCAGGATCCTGGGATCATGACCCAAGCCTACAGACTGAGCCATCCAGGGGCCCCTATTTAATTGAATTTTAGATTGATGAGTAAATTCATCCATGCCTGTGCTTATTTCATGCACTCATATTCTGTATGCAGCATTATGAAGAATATTAGAAGTGATGAAGCACTACCATCATATTCTATAGAAGTTTGTATTTTATGTTCCATGTTGGCTTAAAAATGAGTTTTGTTTCATTCTATAAGAAGTTCCAAATCTCTTTCTCTTTCTAAATTTTCTGTCAAAATGCTTTTACTCTATATTTCAGTGCTGGATCAAAGAGTGTAGCATCAAACTTCTCTTTGAGACCTAATGCAGAAGTTCTCTAGAGCTGCCTTGTGGGTTTCAGAATGGTTCTGATATATTTTGAATGAAATTAATTCAGTGTCTCTTTTCCTCTGGAAATATCTGATATCATTTCTATCTGGATGTAGATAGTGATAGATGTTAGGTACATAATACATATACCCAGACCCACACACACATATATATATGTGTGATTTACTTATCTATGGGAATTAGTTCTTCCTAGATGAAGTACATCAAGTTACAGAAAAACTATTTGTTCATAAAAAACATGTGTGTAATGTTACAGGTTACTAAATAGTGACATTGCTCTAAGTGAATTAAATCTAATGCAACAGATTTGGTATTTTAAAAATTATATAATTTCCCTGAACATGTTAACCTGTTTTAATTCAATAGAAATACCTGATCAGTAAAAATATAAATGAAAAATATATCAGGTTTATGTAAAATAGTCATATTCCATTAATAACATTTCTTCTATTCAGGAGACTGAAGATTTATACAGAAATAAGGTTTAGGGCACCTGGATGGCTCAGTTGTTAAATGTCTGCCTTCAGCTCAGGTCATGATTCTGGGGTCCTGAGATTGAGGCCCGCATTAGGCTCCCTGCTCAGTGGGGAGGCTGATTCTCCCTCTCTCTCTCCCATTCCCCCTGCTTGTGTTCCCTCTCTCGCTGTGTCTCTATCAAATAAATAAATCTTTTTTTTAAAAGGTTTGTTCTGTTTCCTCCTTATTTTTTGTTTTTATTAATTGAAATAACTCTTAGAAACACAATCAGTAGCTTATTATCATATTGATGCTTTACCCCTCAAACTTAATGCCTTCTCTTTTGCTAATTTATTGCTTTCTGCTAATTATTTACATTTTACCTGTAGCATGCAATGTAAGGAGGGAGTATGTATTCAAAGTGATAACTGCATGCTATAAGGAATTGTGAAAAAATATATATCCATTTTGCTCTAAGAGAGTATCAGTTGTGATTTAAATGTTACAGGTTTTATTTTTAATTTTTTAAATTCACATACAATGTATTCATTTCAGGGGTACAGGTCTGTGAATCATCAGTCTTACACAATTCACAGCACTCATCATAGCACATACCCTCCCCAATGTTCATAACCCAGCCACTCTATCCCTCCCCAACACTCTCCAGCAACCCTCACTTTGTTTCCTGAGATTGAGTCTCTTATGATTTGTCTCTCTCCCCAGTCCTGTCTTGTTTCATTTTTTTCCTTCCCTTTCCCCCATGAACTCCAACCCTGCCTCTCAAATTCCTCATATCAGAGAGATCGTTTAATTGTCTCTCTCTGACTGACTGACTTCGCTTAGCATAATACCCTCTAGTTCCATCCACGTCGTTGCAAATGGCAAGATTTTGTGGCCCTTTTGATGGATGCATAGTATTCCATTGTGAATATATCCCATGTCTTCTTTATCCATTCATCTGTTTATTGATATCTAGGTTCTTTTCATAGTTTGTCTATTGTGGACACTGCTGCTATAAACATTCGGGTGCATGTGCCCCTTTGATCACTATATTTGTATCATTAAATACCCAGCAGTGCGATTGCTGGGTTGTAGGGTAGCTCTATTCTCAACTTTTTGAGGAACCTCCATACTGTCTCTGAGAGTGGCTACAGCAGCTTGCATTCCCACCAACAGTGTAGGAGTTTCCCCCTTTTTCTGCATCCTCACCAACATCTGTTTCCTGACTTGTTAACTTTAGCCATTCTGACTGGTGGTGACTCATTGTGGTTTTGATTTGTATTTCCCTGATGCCGAGTGATGTGGAGCACTTTTTCATGTGTCTGTTGGCCATCTGGATGTCTTTTCAGAAATGTCTGTTCATGTTTTCTGCCCATTGCTTGATTGAATTATTGGTTCTTTGAGTGTTGAGTTTGATAAGTTCTTTGTAGAGTTTGGATACTAGCCCTTTATCTTATATGTCATTTGCGAATATATTCTCTTGTTCTGTCAGTTATCTTTTGGTTTTGTTAACTGTTTCCTTTGCTGTGCAAAATATTTTGATCTTGATGAAGTCCCAATAGTTCCTTTTTGCCCTTGCTGCCCTTGCTTTTGGCAATGTTTCTAGGAAGAAGTTTGTTGTAGCTGAGGTTGAAGAGATCGCTGCCTGTTTTCTCCTCAAGGATTTGGATGGATTCCTGTTTCACATTGAGGTCTTTCATTCATTTGCAGTCTGTTTTTATGTGTGGTGTGAGGAAATAGACAACATGTGTCTGTCCAATTTTCCCAGCACCATTTGTTGAAGAGGCTGTCTTTTTGACATCGGACATTCTTTCCTGCTTTGTCAAAGATTAGTTGACCATAGAGTTGAGAGTCCATTTCTAGGTTCTCTATTCTATTCCATTGATCTATGTGTCTGTTTTTGTGCCAGTACTATACTGTCTTGATGATTACACCTTTGTAATAGATCTTGAAGTCTGGAATTGTGATGCTGCCAACTTCAGTTTTGTTTTTCAACATTTCCTCTGGCTTTTCGGGGTCTTTTCTAGTTTCATATGTATTTTAGGATTATTCTATTTCTTTGGAAAAAATTGGTATTTTGATAAGGATTTCATTAAATATGTAAATTGCTCTAGGAAGCATAGACATTTTCACAATATTAGTTCTTCCTATCCAGGAGCACGGAACGTTTTTCCATTTCTTTGTGTCTTCCTCAATTTCTTTCATGAGTACTTCACAGTTTTCTGAGTACAGATTCTCTGCCTCTTTGATTAGATTTATTCCTAGGAATCTTATGGTTTGGGGTTAGAAATAGTTTTGGAAACAAAGGCCAGACATTGGACCCTAAAATCGAAGCATAAATAGGAAGAACTAAATGAGCACAAAATGCCATAAAATACTTTCCGTTATTTACAATCCAAATAACCATATGGTTAACTAAAACAAAATAGTTATTTATAATTTTATTAAATAAAAATAACAAATGAATAATGCATCAAAATGTGACCATCCTTTTTATACTAAACCCTCGATATTCCTGAGGTCAAGATATATGGCATCCAACTCCCAAATTATCAATGAACATTATTTTGTCATTTCAGTATTTCATGCTATATTATTTTCAGTAATTTACTTGTGTGGATATTCTTTAAATTTCTTAAATGGGAACATTAATATCCACTTAGCAATGTCTTTAAATGGTATAACTAAGAAAACACAAATGCATTTCACTTGTACCTACTGTAAATGCCTACACATAGAAGCCAAGAGCTAAAAACATAATCTTTGCAAACAAGCTTCTTGTTTTATATATTACATTCCCTTCCCCCTCCACCCTCCCCTTACTGCTTCTTTCCCTCTCTCCTTTCTTCCTTCCTTGCTCCTTGTGATGGATATTTATTGAGTACCTATTCCTGCCCTGACTTTTCCAAGGCACTGATAACAATATAACAAAGAATGAAGCAGAATTTATCTACAAGAAGAATATACAGTATGTTGGTGTGACCCTGAATTCCTCTCAGCCCCACCTCCATGTACTTGGGGAATAGAAAAAATGTATTGTTAGAGTTGACCTGTGAAATAAACATATATAGGATGAGATTAGCTATTTGCAGATGTCATATTAAAAGACAAAAATTTTAAGGATATAAAGAGGAAGAAGAAGAGCTTGACAAATTTGAGTACTAAATATCATTTAAATTTGTAGCCTAAATCATGGTATCTCTTTATTTAAAAAAAAAAAAAAAGTTGCTGTAGCCTGAAAGTGTGTAGTACCAAAATAAATATGTTGAAGCCTAATTCCAACATGATGGCTTGGGGAGCAGGGCTCTGGAAGGTGATTAGGTCATTAGGGCAGTGCTTTCATGAATGGGATTTGGGCTTTTATAAAAGAGACCCTAGAGAGCCCCTTCACCCCTTTCACTCCCTGTGGACACAGCCAGAAGACTGTGTATGAAGCAGCAATCACCAGACACGAAATCTGCCAGAGTCTTCATCTTTCACATCCCAGCCTCCAGAACAATGAGCAATACACCTCTGATTTTTCAGCCATCAGTCTATGATGTGTAGTTGCTGGAGCCCAAGTGGACTAAGAAGCCCATTAGGTCAGCAGTACATGTGGGCGTCCCAAGAGGAGTCTAACGCCCACTGTCTGGTGGGAAAGGTATACTGCCCTCTTCAAGGTTTTTTCCTTTTGCTCATTTTACAACTTAATTAGTAATCCCACTATAAATAAGTTACTTCCATTACTTAATTAGGTCCTCAGTAAACATCCTTCTAAGTATGGATGCCAGAAAAGTCAATAAAAGGAATGGTCTCCGGAGTTGACAAGACCTGTGCCTCCTCTCTACTCTCCCAGGTGTGCATACCTTCAACAACCTCTTATTTTTCAGATCTGAAATTGTCCCTTCTTCTCAGTTCTTTCATCACTCATCATTTTGAATCCAGACCCCAATCTCTAACTCTGGAAACACTCTGCAGTTTTCTTTTAGAAAACGTAACAAAATTAAGAACTTGTCATTTGTTCAATGACATAGGTAACAACTGTGTCACCTACTATGGGAATGTGACTTCAATGGACAGAGTTTGTTTTGTTTACAACTATGTTTCCAGTATTTAGCACTCAGTACCTGGTATATGGCTGGCATCTAATAAATAATATATTTTGTTTTACTGAAGACAAATTCTTAGAATAAAGTCACCATTCATATATATAAATATATATGTATATATACAATTTCATATGTATATATAATTTCATATGTATAAGTTTATATATATATACATATATATATAAAAAAACTTTCCAATGGATGCAAACAATAGCAAAATGAATATATAAAGCAATTGAAAGGCTTGTTCCAATTTTGAAAATGTGAAAAAGATTTACCTTGGAAAAAAAAGAAAATACGTAATTTATTGGATATGGAGAATTATAGGTTATATAGGGTCAATAGTAAGAAAAAAAATCACAATATTCAAAATAAAGGGTAGATGAAAAGGAATAAAAAAAACTTGGAAAAGTAATTTAATATAAATGTAACCCAAAAAAATTTTTTTAAGTTTTTATTTATTTATTTGACAGAGATCACAAAGCAGGCAGAGAAGCGGGCAGAGAGAGGAGGAAGCAGGCTCCCTGCTGAGCAGAGATCCAAAATATATATATATATATATATATATATATATTTTTTTTTATCGTTATGTTAGCCACCATAAAATACATCGTTAGTTTTTGATGTAGTGTTCCATGATTCATTATTTGTGTGTAACACCCAGTGCTCCATGCAATACGTGTCCTCCTTAATATCCATCACTGGGCTCACCATACCCCCACCCCCTCCCCTCTGAAATCCTCAGTTTATTTCCCAGAGTCCATAGTTTCTAGTGGTTCATCTCCCCCTCTGATTCCATACCCCTTTCATTTTTCCTTTCCTTCTCCTAATGTCCTCCATGCTATTCCTTATGTTCCACATATAAGTGAAACTACACGATAATTGTCTTTCTCCACTTGGTTTATTTCATGTAGCATAATCCCCTCCAGTCCTGTCCATGTCGGTGCAGGTGGTGGGTATTCATCCTTTCTGGTCGCTGAGTAATATTCCGTTGTAGCTCTGGACCACATCTTCTTTATCCATTTGTCTGTTGAAGGGTATCTTGGTTCCTTCCGTATTTGGCTATTGTGAACATTGCTGCTATGAACATTGGGGTGCATGTGGCCCTTGTTTTCACTATATCTGTATCTTTGGGGTAAATACCAGTAGTGTAATGGCTAGTTTATAGGATAGCTCTATGTTTAACATTTTGAGGAACATCCACATTGTTTTCCAAAGTGGCTGTTCCAACTTGCATTCCCACCAACAGTGTTAAGAGGGTTCCCCTTTTTCCATATCCTCTCCAACATTTGTTGTTTCCTGCCTTGTTACTCTTTGGCATTCTAACTGGGGTAAGGTGGAATCTCAATGTAGTCTTGATTTGAATTTCCCTGATGGCTAATGATGATCATTTTTTTCACGTGTCTGCTAACCATTTGTATGTCTTCATTGGAGAAGTATCTGCTCATGTCTTCTGCCCATTTTTTTGACAGGATTATCTGTTTTTTGGGTGTTGAGTTTGAGAAGTTCTTTATAGATCTTGGATATCTGCCCTTTGTCTGTAGTGTCATTTGCAAATACCTTCTCCCATTCCGTGGGTTGCCTCTGTTTTGTTGACTGTTTGCTGTGCAGAAGCATCAATTCCATCTTTAAAATCAACTTTGGACAATGAGGATATCCATGACTAAATATCCACAATTCTTAATTTAAAAAAAACCATGAAATCAAGACTTGCATACAAAAAAATTCACATGCAGTTATACAACTGAGTCAAAGGTTTACAAATATCAAACAATCCATCCTATGCAACAATGGCAAATAAATGTAAAGTAGAGCAATGGCATGGTATTCCTAAAAGAATAATAGTCTGTAGTTAATATTTAGCCAAGAATGAGAACATATTACAATATGTGGGATAAGCTTATGCTAAAAAATTTTTTTGATCTGGAATTCAAATGAAATGGGATGTCTGTGTTTTAACTGGCAAACCGACTAGTAACTAAGTGAGGGCTTTGGTTTTCTTCCTGAGTGAGTTGGGGTATCACTGAAATAATGGAGTGATATGGTCAGACTTAGGTTTTGAAAAATCGTTCTCCTTCAAGAGATAGACTACTTCTTAGTCTATCTAAGAGATAACTACTTCTTATTAATTTTTGGATTACTCTTTTATTGTTTTCCCTGCAAAAGTTAAGCAAATATGTATGTAGGTATTTATTTTTACCTCTCTCTTACATAAAAGCTTAGTCAAAAGGCAACTCCATCTCCAAAGTAGAGGCAGGATTGAAAAAGAAGTCAATGAAGCACTCCCTGCATCTGTTAAACACCTTTCAAATGGTGTTTTTTGTTTGGGATATGATTAAAGCCAAAATAAAAATTACTTAAAAATTCACATTTACATTTACATGTGAAATATATTTTATATATAGTCACACACTTCTGTAACCATATTACAAGGTGGTACTCAGCCATTTTTGTACTATTAATAAATAAAATAAAAATGTAAATACATTAACATCTTTATTTCATCTTTATTCTGTCTTGTAATATACATATTACTTTGTGAATATAATTGACAGCCAACATGTAAATGAATTAATAAATGAAGAGGATCTTAATGCTCAAACTGTTTTGCTGATGAAATACAATAAGAAAAGGTTAGAATCTATTCTAAATGTACAGTTTAACTTACCCTCTTACTTTTTTCTACGACACTTTCTTTGATACCTGAAGTCCTATTTCCAATACTTTGTCTATTTTTTCTTCTTACACACAAGTTTGACTCCTTCACGTGACCCAGTTTTTCCACTTCCTAGCTTGAGTTCTGTGACTCAATTTTGTAGAGGTTCCATAATGAATCTATACAAATTGAGTTACATCAGATCCACTGTCAGGAAGAGACATCGAATGGACTGCTTTCAAAACTTCTTAGTTGCAAATGCATTGCCCATTTAGATGATGCCATAAAAAGAGTGCTTATCAATCTTGATCTACCTATTGGAATACAATGGAGAAGAAGATATCATCATATTTAGTAGTTTGGAGGATTTTTATTTTATGAAACTGAGTTCTATGGCACTTACTCCTTTATCCCACCACCGTGTCCCTTTAATCCTTTTGCTTGAGTGACAAGACTTAACGTATTGATTTCTTGCTGACAGAAGAAGGAATCGTATCAGTGGGCAATCTTTTTATCACTCGATCAAACAATTGTTCTTAGTTGCAAAATTGGCAAAGAAACTTCATACTGCTTCTAAGCTCACACTGTAAGTAAGTGTCAGAGAAACAACTGGGTGAGGGACTAAGGAGAGACTCTTCCCTAATGTTTTGTAGAACACTTTGTTTCTATATTGAGCTACTTTATTATTTTTTATTTTTGTAAGTTGAAGGGATATTGTAAGTACAATACTTGGATTAATAGGAAGACTACATTTTGAAATGTGTATTCACCTTTTCCACAATAAATGCACAGTAGAATACAGACCTTTTCCATCACTCCTAAAAGTGTCCTCATGCTTCCTTGTGGTCTGTCCCTCCTGTCCCTGCCCCAGCGACATCAATCTATTTTTTGTCAATATAGGTTAGTTTACTCTTACTATAAAGCTACAGAAATAAAATCAGGCAGTATGTACTCTTTCCATGTCTGATTTTTTTTAAGTTAGCAAAACCTTAAGCATTACCATGTTGTTACATTTATCAGTAGTTCATGCTTTCTTATCAATGGAATCTATTTCATTTTTTGTTGCTGAGTCGTATTTCATTGCATGGATGTATTGCCTTTTATTTATCCATTCATCTGTTGATAAGAGATTTAAGTTATTACCAGATTTTAGCCATTATAAGTAAGGCTTCCGCAAGCATTCATGAGGCAGTCTTGGATGGATGTGCTTTCATTTTCTTGGATAAATAACTAGCCGTAGGAAGAACATGTAGTGGTTGTGACTTAACTTTTTAAGAAATTGGTGAACAATTTTACTTTCCCACCAGTAGGATATAAGTGGTCCAGTAAGTTCAGTTCCTCACGTATATTCCTGATATCCTTAGTCTTTTTAGTTTGATTTATTCTGATAGTGATCTCATTGTGGTTTTTATTTGCAATTCCTTATGTGGCAAGGAACTGCAAATGGTCTTTAGTCAAGAGCCAGCAAGAAAATGTAGCTTTTTGTCATACACCACGTGGAAGTGAATTTTGCCAAAAGCAGTTTGAATTTGGAAGTAGATATTTCTCTAGTCAAGCCTCAGATGAAACCACACCCCAGTCTAAAACCTTGAGTGTGGGAGCACCTAGAGGGGTCCATCGGTTAGGCCTCTGCCTTTAGCTCAGGTCATGATTCCAGGGTGCTGGGATGGAGCCCCACATCAGGCTCCCTGCTCAGGCTCCCTGTCCCTCAGCCTACCACTCCCCCTGCTTGTGCTCTCTCTCTGTCAAATAAATAAAATCTTTTAAAAATATTAAAACCTTGATTGTGGTAGGAAATAACTAATAGGTGAAGTATCTGTTCGTGTCTTGTCCATTTCTAAAGGACATAACACAAAATTTATCATTGCAATCATCTTTAAGTGTACAACTCAGTGACATTTGGTATATTCAAAATGTTGTACACCCATTATCACTATCCCATTTCCAGAACTTTATTACTACCCAAACAGAAACTCTGTTGTCCCCCTAAAATAATAGCTCCCACTTCTTTCTCTCTCTAGTCCTCTGGTAACCACTATTATATTTCCCTTCTCCATGAATTTGCTGATTCTACTACTTGATGTAAGTGGAATCCTATAATACCTGCCTTCTTGTTTCTGGCTAACTCCACTGAGCATAAGATATTCAAGTTCAGTCTATGTTGTAGACACATGAGCACTTGAGCATCATGGCTGAATAAGATCTCCCTTGTCATATCTCCGTAGGCAACCATGTAAAGTTGATGTATGCAGATAAAAATGAAAACACACACCATTTGCATAGGTTAAATTGCTTCCTCCACAAAGATATGTTGAAGTCGTGACCTTTTGGTTCCTCTGGGTATGACGTTTTTTGGAAATAGGGTGTTTACAAAGTAATCCATTTAAGATGAAGTCATCAGGCTGGCCCCCAATCCAATGTGACTGATGTCCTTATAAGAAGAGGAAAACAGGGGCGCCTGGGTGGCTCAGTGGCTTAAAGCCTCTGCCTTCGGCTCAGCTCATGATCTCAGGGCCCTGGGATTGAGCCCCACATCGGGCTCTTTGCTCAGCGGGGAGCCTGCTTCCTCCTCTCTCTCTGCCTGCCTCTCTGCCTACTTGTGATCTCTGTCTGTCAAATAAATAAATAAAATATGTTTAAAAAAAAAAAAAAGAAGAGGAAAACACTCTGTGAAGACAGAGACCCACAGAGAGAAAGGCCCATGATGACACAACAGAGATTGGGGTGAGGTAGCCAGAGTCCAAGGACCATCCTGGCGACCTGCCACAATCAGCTGCTAGCAAGAGGCACAGAAATCCCCCGCCCAGAGTCCCAGAGGATCCTGGCCTTGCAGACACCTTCGTTTGGGACTTGTAGCCTGCAGGACTGGGAGAGAATACATTTGTATTGCTTTATGCCATCCAGTTGGTGGCACTTTGTAAACACCAGCCCCAGGAGTCCATACTTCAGTATTAGCCATTTTACTTTTATTTTTTTAAGATTTTATTTATTTATTTGACAGATCACAAGTAGGCAGAGAGAGGAAGAAGCAGGCTCCCCGCTGAGCAGAGAGCCCCATGTGGGGCTCGATCCCAGGACCCTGAGATCATGACCCCAGCCAAAGGCAGAGGCTTAACCCACTGAGCCACCCAGGCACCCCAGCAATTTTACTTCTTAATGGGACTAACTAGAATCCCTTTTGTTATCCTTGTTTCTATTGTCAAGTATTGTTAGCTGATCATACATTACATTTATAGTAAATAATCAAGTGAATAGTGTAAAAATGAGAGAATGCAAACTATTAATCTTCCATTATGCTAGAAGGGGCATTTGTTATTTATTTTTTTATTCTTTGGCATTTGCTTCCCTTTGAATCTCTATTAATCTGCTCTTTCTGTTCTTCTATTCCAGTTAATGAAGTATTGTAGTATGAGATTCTCTGCTTCCCAGTTTACAGCCTGGAGGCAAGAGCTCCTACCTCTTCCCACCCCCTGGTAGCCAGAGCCAAGTATTGGACTTGGCCACACCAAGATGCCCCTTCTCGCGGTTGTGGGTGGAGGTGGGTCTGAATCGAGAGAAGCAAAGCCAGCACACTGAGCAGTTCACATATGGTGGTTTCCATCCTACAGGTGCTGACAGCATCTTGCAGCAGCAATAGCAGCAGCATCGCGATTGGGACCTTGTTTAAGTCCGTAAATACCTTCCAGAATTACCCTGATATCTGCATATCTTCCACATCCAGTCCTCTAGGCTTCTGTCAATTCTATGCTCTCCAAATAGCCCTTTGACTAATTCATGTCTCTGGCTACAGAAAATCAGAGCTGGCTTTTTTTTTTTTTTTATTGTTTGTAATTTTTACAAGTACATACATATGAAAAGTTCTGAGATTCCAGATTTCCCAGTAACACTGCCATCAAAATATTTCATATTTCGGAATTCTGTATGATGTTTTAATTTCTATATGATATTTAACCAAGACTATTTTTATGTATGCCAAGAGAAATGTTAAAATCTTTTTTTTTTTTTCAACTAGAGGGTGACTAATTAGTTTGACTAAGTCTTTTTTACTGGTTTAATAATAACTTTGTCATTGAGGAGAAAAGTTAAAATCTTTAAAAACTTGTCAGATACAATTACTGTGATACTCTGTGCAGTTCTTATATGAAAAAAGATGTAAGTGATGGGAAACCATCAAGTTGAAAGCCAAGTTGAAAGCCAACTTCTGGGGTCCATGTTAAAGTAGTAGGAATGAGAATGAGAAAATAAAAAGTTCCTAAGTTCCTACATTCCTCAAGGTACTCTCCAGCCCCTCTCCCAAGATACAGTGCATTAGTCTATGGCCATACCACTCTGAGCGCCGTAGATCTCATCTGATCTCAGAAGCCAAGATATAATGTATGAGAAATGGAGACATTTCATTACAGATACGAGTGTAGCAAAGATAGTTCTGAAGCCTTTGAGCTGGGAGTTATATTTATAAGTGAAAAAAATAGTATTAGAGTTCTGTAGAAAAAAATAACTTTGTAGTATCCCTCAGTTAAAGAATTGTCAAAGGCCGGGGGTCAGGGTTGGGGGAGAAAGGAAGAGAAGGAGGAGGAGGAAGAGGAAGAAGAAAACACCCAGATTATAAAGAAACAATCGCATTTTTGGAGGATATAATTCTCTTTAACAGTTCATACTTTCTAAGTGAGGTGTGTACATTGTGTTGAATATGCGCGTGTGAATTATTTATCCTTAATCATGTATTTCCTGCGTGACGCCTGATATACTGGTTCTTGATGAATTTCCTTTGAGCCCTGATGTTCATACGCATTTCTGCTACACTGTATGAAGTTCTGATTGCCCACTCCATGAATTCTAAGTTTATAAGCCTGGATTACATAAATTTTTTTAACAGTCTGTGCTCAAACAATTTGTATTTTCCATTTGACATTCCCCTAATTCCGTTGAAACCACTTTTGAGATGTCTAACTGGCATCAGTCTTCCTCTGCCTCAATCCTACACTGTTTCAGCACTAACTAGAATTTCCTTCACTAATTTGCTCCCTTTCCTCTCAAGTTAAAGGTCATCTCACTCGTATTTGAAGACTCACTCGCTTCATTGGTGTCTCTCTGGTGGCACTGACCATATTCCTCCCTGTTATAATGGCTTTTATGTAAGCCTTACCTCGTTCTGGATTTTATAACCTAACAGACCTTTGGTGGATGGCAGTGGACGGCACAGGGTACATTGAGCTCACATAAGCAGGCAGAGGCCCTTTGAACTCACATAAATTTCTCTCACATGCAGTTATTTCTGTGTGCTTCCTATGGCCTGTTCTTTTTTCTACAGAAAACAGGGACTGGACAACCTCTCTTTCATGCACTGTAGTGTCTGTGTTTGTACCTAATGTTAGCTCACCGAAATAACTCAAAAAATGTATTTCTGAGCAATCCTGCTTACACTAATATCTTGTCTGGTGGAGTGATAGTGAATTAAATCCATTGGGCTCTAGGCCTCTGATTGGTGCCCTGAGCATATGAAAACATGAGTTTAGAATATGGATCTTAATCATACTTAATCAGGATATTGATTGGCGGCTTTTTTTCCTTCTCACAGAAACTTGAAGCCAATGCTTAATATTTTAAATGAAAATTAAGTAACTCCATGTTGCTTACATATAGTAATTGAGTTTAAGATAATATGCTTTTCTCTGATTCCCTTTTCTTCAGGTGACACAAATTGAGAAGTGTATGAGAGTATTTACTACTCATGGGGCTTTCAACTCTTTAATAAAGTCCCACAAAATAGAGAATACCAATTCTGTGCAAGTGAGATACACTTTATTTTTTTATTGTTAATTTGGGTAGAGGGGACACGTGATGTGATGTTATGTTAGTGTCAGGTGTACAACATAGTGAGTCGGTCTCTTTATACTTTAGGCCGTGCTCACCACAAATGTAGTCAGCATCTGTCACCATTACCATGCGGTTACAATACCACTGACTGTATTCCCTATGCTGTACCTTTTATTCCCATGACCTACTCATTCCGTAACTGGAAGCCTGTTTGTCCCACTCCCCTTCATCCATTTTGTCCATTCTCGCCACTCTCCTCCAACTGGAAACCACCCGTTTGTTCTCTGTATTTGTAGGTCTGATTCTGCTTTTTGTTTGCTCATTTTATTTTAGGCTCCACATGTGAATAAAATCATAAAATAGAAATTCATATGATCTAATCATTCCACTACTGTGGATTTACCCAAACAAAATGAAAACACTAATTTGAAAAGATAATGCACCTCTATGTTCATTGCAGCATTACTTACAATAGCCAAGATATGGAAGCAACCTAAGCATCTATCCATAGATGAATAGTTAAAAAAGAAGTGTGTGTGTGTGTGTGTGTGTGTGTGTGTGTGTGTATGAATATTACACAGCCATAAAAAAGGATGAGGTCCTTCCATTTGCAACAACATGGATGGACCTGAGGGATGTTATGCCAGGTGAAATGAATCAGATTAAGATACACTATTGAAATACAAATTTAATATTATAATTACAATAAAATATATAATTATAATAAAATTATTTGAATGGAATAAGTATACTGTTTGACCAAAAGCCTCTCACCCCATTTCGATGAACTAAAACTACAAAAACCCAAACAAAACTTTTTTAAAAAAACCCTATAGTTCCTTCAAGATGAATTTGAAATATAAAATAACCAATGATATATAATTTGCAGCAATTCAGGTATTAATTACAATCTATTGACTATTTGATCTGTAGAACTGTTGGGAATTCATCTCATGAGAACTACTGTTGTGGCAATAGAATCATGTAGTTACTGGGGTGATATTGATTTAAAGAACTTGAAAACCATAAAATGTATAACCAAATCTTTAAGTATTAGCAATTTTGTTACTTTTTTTAAAAAGATTTTATTTATTTATTTGACAGAGATCACAATTAGGCAGAGAGGCAGGCAGAGAGACAGGCAGAGAGATGGGGGAAGCAGGCTCCCCGCTGAGCAGAGAGCCCGATGCGGGGCTTGATCCCAATACCCTGGGATCATGACCTGAGCCAAAGGCAGAGGCTTTAACCCACTGAGCCACCCAGGTGCCCCCAATTTTGTTACTTTTAAGGACATTTAAAAATATGTAAATATCTATGATGATCAAAGAACACTCTTGTATACTTTTGCAAGGAGGTCTATAGGATAAACTAACAGTGAAATTTCAGCATAAAAGGCATATGCAATCTTTCTTTTACTGACATTGACCTATTTCATCCAAATATATTCCAGCAATATATATTTATATTCAATAGTATGTGTCTAACCCCACTCTGTCCACAGGGGTTTTATTAAGCTTAAAAAATGTTTGCCAGTCTTACATGTAAAGAATCTGACCTCTTTCCTTCTTTTTCTCCCCAGATAGATCCCGCTCATTTTAGCACTCATATTTTCTCAAACGAACTTAACTGTCACTTTGTGTACACTATCTTCTCCCAAATACTATCTTCAGTATTTTCATTCACATCCCATAACATTTATGGACATATATGTGGGGGGCATTGACCTTCTAAGAATAAGTCATTTTTTCTCTTTATCAATTCATGCCATTTCTTGTTCAGTAGAGTTTGATATTCTTCTATTGCTAATAAGTACATTTTCCTTACCATGAGTAGACCGGGATAATATTCCTGATGATGAACAAGGTTAGTCATGTCAATGTCGGTGAATACCTCAGTATTTTCGCTGCCCGTCTTACTCCCTCAAGACCATTAGGCTCTTAAAGAGTATTTGCTCAAAGACATGCCAGGTAAATAATTTTGACTACAATCTAAGCTTTAGTACCAGTTCCTTATCTGTTCTTCTATGCAGAGGACCTAAACTTGATTTTGCTTAATCCTTTAGAATACATTTTACCCCTTAGACCCAGCCCTTAAAATGGAAGTGACTGACTTAACTCCTTTTCCCTGCACTGTGAGTGCAGCATGACCTTGCTAAGTAGGGGGACTTGGCCAAGACCGTTAAATCTTAACTAAACGAGCTTGGGAGCAGGGAAGAAGTTTAATTGCCAACACAGAATTTCGGAGAAATTTTGCCTAGACCATTACATTTGTTACTCCTTTATTCGTCCAACTGGATGTTCTAGCCACTATTTTTCTGGCTTACCTGTATTTTTATCCTAAATCACTGTTTCCCTAGGGGCGAGCTGGAGGTCAGAGGCACTCATGGCAGCGTGCACAACCAGCTGGACTTGAACACTTGTTTTGAAAACGTGAATTTGTTCCAGTACAAGTGAGCTACTATGGAACACTTAGAGCATAATAATGCTCACCTGTGATTTTTTTCTGTGGTAAATACCAGGTGAACACAGAAAACTGCACCCCGCTGAACCCAGCAGTGCAACAGTGCACAAAATGTACACATGAACACACTGTGACCCACTCCCAGCCACCTTGGTTTACCGCGGGCATTATGAGCCACACTGTCCCCGTCTGATGTTACATCTTCCCGTCTGTTCTCAAATACTGTTCTCTCCTCCATCTCTTAGCAGCTCCTGAACTGCAACCTTTCCAACAGCCTCTTCCACAAGCAAATTTCAAGTCCTTTTCAAGTTAAAGTATCTATTCTATTTGTTGCATTATTTATGTATTTTTTCAATGTATGTGAAGCTCTGCTATGGTTTTTATTAGATTTCTTTTTCTCCCCCCTGTATACTGATAGAGTTTTGAGTGTTGTGCCCTATCCCCTACTCTTCTTATAAGCCCCATGGTGTTACTGTTCACTGTGACATAGCACAGCAACCATTAGGAATGCAAATGTCCCCTTATACCGGAACTGATTGTATTTATTTATTTATACCAGAACTGTATTTATGTATGTATGTATTTACTTATACCAGAACTGAATGAACCCTTCACCTTCAACTCTAGGCATATACATCAGGTAGCACATTACCCTCTGGAACACAGTGCCTTACACAAACTTGGTATTTGCTACAGATTTATTGCAAAAAATAAATATACCTTGTTCATTCCTGTTTCCATGCCTTTCTTTATCAAGGCTTCCCACCCGAAGGGCAGTTTTCCTTTCTCTCTGCCTAATCAAATACTAACCAACTTTTAAGATTGATTTAAATTTCAAATATTATGTTGCGTCTTTTTGATAACCCCAAACAGAAATATAGCTTCTTCCTCAGTGTTTATAGTAAATACTATTTGTGCCATATACTTAAAATAATAGTTACCATAATATTTTTCTCCTATTGGAACTAGCACCTTACTTTCTCAGGTGTGTTACAAATTCCTTGGGAGGACGTTAGATGTCTAGCCTGCCTTATATGTCTCACCATGCCAAGCAGAAAGCATTGAAGATGATCATTATTGAATAAATATTTTGGGTTTTTGGTCAAAGAGGTAGATCTGCCCAACAATTATAAAAAGTGAAATTCATTAAGTGTCTGTGGAAGCCAGAGAAACTCCTTGTGATAAAAGGATAAACTTTGTTTTTTGTTTGCAAAGAGGAGGAAAAATATTAACACATAGTGATTAAATACCAAGACAGTTTAGTAGCCACACTCTTAACAAGCAACCCTTTCAAAAGTATTTCAAAATATTATAAACACATGAATAGTTTCTCTGATTCTCCTCTTTATACTGGGCTACAGGTTTGGTTTTGGTTGGTTGGTTGTTTTTTTTTTTTTTTAAGATTTTTTAGATGTATTTATTCATGAGAGAGAGAGAGGCAGAAGCAGAGCAAGAAACAGGCTTCCCACTGAGCAGGGAGCCTGATGCAGGTCTCCATCCCAAGGACCCAGGATCATGACCTGAGCCAAAGGCAGGTGCTTAAACATCTGACCCCCCAGGTGCCCTGGGCTACAGTTTGAAGCATGACCTAGCTCCCTGATGGCCCTCATAATCCCTCTTTCTCTCTTGAACTTCCTACAATGCCACTGAGCTCACAAATAGTCCCCCTTTAGTAAGAGGGGCCCTAGGACTGCACATTGCATCCCAGGCTAACATACTTGGTCTCCTCTTCTTGTTCTAGAGCTGGTAAGAATGCTTTAGATTCGCTTTTCCTCCCAGAGCTTTGTTAAAATCCAAGATTAAGTTTAGATTTAAGGAAAACATTCTTTTTTCTTTTTAAGGTTTTATTTTTAATTAATCTCCATACCCAGCATGGAGCTCGAACTCACAACCGGAGACCAACAATTACAGGTTCCACTGAACCAGTCAGGTGCCCCTAAGAAAGACATTCTTAAAATAGGAGAAGAAATCTCTGTATCATGTGGCTAAGTACACTGAAATTTTATATTGCATTTTAGAGACAGGTTTCAGCTACTGATAAAGTATGACTTTATCTTCTACTGGGAGGAATTCTTCTTTTTTATAGAACACATATCTTTTACAAAATCTATGTACATTTGCTCACATTTCCTCAGGTGCATTAACTCAGAGGTCCTTTATTTCGGCAAAACAAATTATATTACATGCTATTATTACCTAAGAATGGTTCTCCAGTTTGTACATTCAACAACAGCTAGAATTTATATGTATGTTTAGGTTTGTAACTAATTTGTAGAAATAGTCTTTTTTTCTTTCAGTATTCTAAAATTCTGCTTTAAGTTTGTCTCAATTTAGTAGTGTAAAACAAGATACTTTAAAAAAAATATTTTAAAATCCCATTTATAAGTCCCAAGCCCTTATCCTGAATCTCACATATAAACTGTACCTGCAGTTACACCAGATGAAGAGGGCTGGTGGATTCAGGAAAGAAGAGTCAAAATCTGTACTTCCCGATTACTGGCTTGACAATGTTTAAATCCTGGCAAGTTGAGATTTCATGACCTAAGAGGAATTCTGTTATGGTTGCTGTTCAGATTTTGTCATTATGTCGTTGTTTCTTATGTCTACTAGAGGCTGTTTAGAGGAAGAAAAGAAATTAAAGTAAGTCATTTTGTATGATAAGGGGATGGCTCTGGCCATTATTGAAGGGTAAATTGAAAATGTGCATGAAGAAAGTTAATGAATTTTAATCAGTGACCTTGTCTCCATCTCTCAGTTCTAGTTAGGACATTTACATATCCCCAGGAAGTTGATAGAAAGTAGGACTCTAATCTAGTCAGTATTGATAAATTTCAGTAAATCATTTACAATTGTTTGTTAAAATTACTAATTTTGCTTGCATAATGCAGAAAATTTGCCTGATTTGACTGGTCTCTAAATCCCTTAAATTCACTTAATGGTCTGAAACGAGAACTTCTAAAGTCCCTAAATTTAGGAATAGTATCACCATCACATATGAGCAATGAATGGGGTAGCCAGTTTCTTCCACTCTCAGAGTTGCTGTGCACTTTTGTCTCAGAGGTGTAAGCAAGTGGATATTTTATTAGTTAAAATGGACCATAAGTTATTTTCCCACTATATCAGTGAAAGTATAAAAAGCAAGTTGTAAAATATGTATCCAAACTAATAAAACACGAGCTCCATGTAATGTCTAGTGACATTAATACTTTGACTGTCACCTATTCCTGTGGGTTTGTATCAACCATGACTCACGATAATGAATGTAAAAATATGCCACAAAATCACATGCATTATTCATTTTTGCAGTAATAAATAGATGTTTCTTTCTTCCTCACCATCTGAATTAATGAAATGAAAAGTAACTTCTTTTACAATTAGGATTCATTTGTTAGAAGTGGGTGTACCACTGGCAGTCTCCACAATTGGTCCTCCACGTATCAGGATGATTTATGAGCAAAGAAGTTGTGAGGTTGAGTGAGTTTATTTCAAGGAGGAAAGTGAGGAATGATCTCAAAATTATTTGCACAAAAACAAGTTTGAGGACAAATTTACACTATCTGCAGCAGAAACCATTTCATTGGATTTTTTGCAAAAAAAAAATAATTAAAAAAAATAAAAAGAAGGACCTAAATTTTCTGATTTTCTGGTCTGTTGTGGAATAGGTGCCTCAGCTTTCTGAACACTTCCTTGGGTACGTAGGACGTATGAGCTGCTTTGGAAGCTACAGCCCTGCTAAAGTGTCCACAAGAGAATGTCTAAGTGGGTGTTCATTTGTGAAAGTCCAAGAGAAAGGGAGACTTCACCTTGTCACAAGTCAATCTCTGGCTATTACTGTAGGCTCCGGGAAAAATATAATATTCACTTAGCAGAACAGTAGAACAGCTTTGCCTGATCAAAAGAAATCAAGCAGTAGTTCTTTGCCTGAGTTGACCTCAGATACGGCAGTGCGTCTGCCAAGAGCCCCTAAAGCTGGATGTGGTAGTTAATCAAGCATACATTTAGGGCACTGAAGGTCTCTGGGACATGGCCAGTAGTTACATACAGTCTGCAGCTAGAAGACTGCTGGATAAACAAGAGAGGTGCCATTAGAAGGTGGATATTTCATTTTATCTGACAAAGTTCTCCTGCCCCAAATTAAATAATCTTGAACTGGCAATTAAAACTCTGCTCTCTGGAGTTAGGTGTTTTTATGAGAGTTTCGTATAACATTTGCTTATTGTGAAATCACATTTTCACGGTGGAAGTCTTTTGGGAATTTTAGTAATCTGCCATCAAGTAGCCAAACAATGCAAAAAACATGTCCTTGCTAAGAAGGTCATTCCATTTCTTTATCAGCCCTGGAAGTGGACCAACCCTAACGATCCAACTGTGAAATGTGGATTTACAATATAGAGTAAACTGGTTACTTGATTCATTTTACTCTGCTGTGCTGTGTTGTCTAACTCCCATTTTGTGTGTGTGTGAGAGAGAGATTGGGGTGAGCTACCAAAGGCACTTGGGCCTCCAGAATATGAAAAAAAAAAAAAAAAAAAAACCTTTTGAGTTTTAACAAGGTAAAAATAGAGAGCTCCATGCATAAGCTTAGTAGTTAAATCAAGTTAGTCATGTCAATAGATTTAGCATATACTAGGAATTAACTGGTTACCGAGGAAATAAATTCTTTAGAAATCTAAAGAACTGCTACTGACGGTTACATTTATTTAAATGCAGACATCTATTGAAATCTTTAAATAGAGACCCGAAGTATATGTAAAACTAAAATAAATGTCTCTTGTTAAATTAGAACCTTGTCCCTTTTAAATTCTATTTAATAAGTCCACTCTCTGCACTATTTATTTGTTTGTTTACTTATTTATCTTAAATTATTTATTTATTTGACAGAGTGAGTCAGCACAAGCAGGGGGAATGGCAGAGGGAGGAGAAGCAGGCTCCCTGCTGAGCAAGAAGCCTAATGAGGGGCTCGATTCCAGGACCCTGGGCTTATGACCTGAGCTGAAGGCAGACGCTTATTCAACGGAGCCACCCAGGTACCCCACTTTCTGCATTTTTAAAGTGATGTAATTACTGAGATTATGAGCAAAGGTGTTAAGTGAGGCTGAAATCTACAAACCAATTAGGGCGTGGTGGAATCGTTTCAGGCTTGGGCCACTGTGTTCTGGGATTAGAATGGTGATCAGACCTCTCAGTATATTTATGATGAAAATTATATAATATTTAGCTATTTTTATTGGGGCTAATCCACAAGGACTGTAAGCAATGAAGATACTTTGACATTTTAATCAAGAGGATTATGCTACAAACATAATCTCTGCATTTCAACCACATTTACAGTCAGGATATGGTCAGTAACAGTGTTAAAATACAGTGTGTGTGTGTAGTATTGACTTGCAATTATGGCTTTGCCTCATTTCTTGCTTCAACATTCTCCCTGTTGCAATTTTTGGAAAATCTTCCATTTATACTGTTTAAAAATGTTTGGACTTGGAAAACATCAGTGTTTCAAGCAGAAAATGGTAATTGTAGAGAGTATCAGGAAACTATTAGAAAGAAACATGACCATTAGAGAAGAGGGGGGTTTAGGGTATGTTTTTAGTTGAATCTTCGTTTCTGAGATGGATGTGAACTGAAGCCTTCAGCTCTAAAGCTGTGTATCAATTAATAGCTTCCATTCCTTCCTTTTGCAAACATGTATCAAGGACTTATTCTGTGCTTATATTCTGGTGTGGTGACACACAGTAACTATATTAGCACATATATGAGTAGATTGTTTGTCAGTAATATGTGACAGTAGTTTTTCTCCATGGGTTAAGTCTGGCTGGCATATAGTCGAGACTGTACATCTTTGTTGAATGAATGGATCTTGTATATTTAGTGGTAAAACAAATGCAAAGCTATGTCCATGTGAAATTCATCATTTTTATCTTAAAGTGTGAATAAAAATTTACATTTTCTAAGAATTCGTCCTGATTGTTCATAATCTTGGCAAAATAAAATGAAGCTAAATTCAAGAGAAAATGAAGAAAATTTTCATATAAGAATTTATACTTAAATTGGGTCAATGAAACAGAATTTATGGTTGCATTTTAAGAAGTTCTTAGAGCCTGAAGACAACATTGCAGCTACAGAAGCCAAAGTGTATTGTAGCTTTGATATAATATATCCACATCAAAAACAGCAGATTTCGGCTAATTAGCTATTTTTTTAAAAATGTTTTATATACTTAAATATAGAATGGAGTGAAAAAATGTTTTACATCTAAATAGTATAGATCTCATTCAGTTTTAAGTGAACAAAAAATAAACGAAAATATGCAGAAAGAAAGACTCATCACTCTGCAAGCCAGTGAAACATTATACATTATTGTCCCTATCTATCTCTGTTAGTCTTGATACCCATCTTTATTCATGGAAGGAATTCATTACTGCTAAGAAATATATAATGCATTAAAACGCATGATTAAACAACCTATCTGTATTTTAATATGTAATGCAACTTCTAGCCCAATTTTAATTGCTTATAAACTTCAAGTAAAAGGAAACCTGTTCCAAGAGGCTCCTTTATTCCAAGTCACTGATAACACGAATTCTCAGTATAAATATTAGTCATTTGATGACAAGCAAAACAGAGGAATGCTCAACCAGATCACAACCATCACCCAGTGTCTAATACTGATTCTGTAACCTCTCTTGCAAAATGAATATTTATTCATTTGAGAAGATTTTTCAGAAGCAGGACATTTGGGAATGAATCCTTGGCTGTTAGAATGCATGGGTGACTATTCACTCCGTTACCGTTCGGGGAGCTTGGTGGCCATGCATTCTTAGTACTCTAGCTTCATGACCTTCATTCAGTTTAGAGCTATTTTCACTAAGGATAACGATGAAATTCTTTTAAATTTAAGTGATATCACTAAAACTCTCCAAAGATACCAGGGTTAGGATCTGCTGAGTTTTACGTCTATTTTGTAATTTGGTCAAATTTCAAAAATAAGCAAAAAATACTTCCCTAGTCAGTGCATTTCCAAACTGCTGATAACAATACAGAGCTGATGCTCCATCCGTATTCAGTGCCGCTGTAAGCCAGGCAAGACATGAGCTGCGGGGACACCAAGAGCATAGCAAATATATTGAAGGTCAAGTATGGTATTGCTGTACTTGAGAATTCTTAAGAAGTGGATTTCTAAAATAAGAAGTAAATTGTTAGTAGAAAACTTGTTATGCCCAAGGAAACCTGCTAGTAAAAAGTGTAAGCCTTCATTCTAGGGAAGAATCCTATTATCAAATGAGTAAATCTCTTCCCGGACATCTCTTCTACAAAACTAATATTTGCTAGATGATGAATATTTAAAGATGGGGCTATGTGTCTTGAAAGCAGAACTGAGTGATTCAGTGATCTGGGTCATGATCACAGACGTAGAAGCAAAATGCTCATCAAGAAACTCCTATGAACCTGATGGAAGCAACTAATAATTTATCCAAAAGTTGTGCTCAGGAGTTTGCCATCCCATTGCTGCTTCCAGGGAATATATCAGTCCTCCAAGGTTTGATTCCTTCCTCCCTCCCTCCCTTCCTTCCCTTTCTTCCTTCCTTCCTTCCCCCTCCCTCCATCCCTCTCTTTCTTTCCCTTTCTTTTTTTTCCCTTCCTTCCTTTCATTCTTTCTCTCTCCCTCTCTTCCTCCCTCCTTTCCTTCCTTCCCCTCCCTCCATCCACCTTTCTTTCTTTTTCTTTCTTTCCTCCCTCCCTCCCTCCTTCCCTCCCTTCCTTCCCACTCTCTCCATCCCTCTCTCTCTTTCCCTTTCTTCCTCTTTATTTTCCTTCCTTCCTCTCCCTCCCTCCCTCCTTTTCTTCCTTCCCCCTCCCTCCATCCCTCTCTTTTTCTTTCTTTCTTTTTCTCCTTCCTTCCTTCCTTCCCCTTCCTTCCCCCCCATCTTTCCTTCCTTCCTTCCTTCCTTCCTTCCTTCCTTCCTTCCTTCCTTCCTTC